>NC_090021.1:27665478-27966728 GCF_037176765.1 Anolis sagrei | reverse complement strand
TGCCCCAGAATGTGGTGGAGGCTTTTAAACAGAAGCTGGTTGGCCATCTGTTGAATGAGATTTTCCTGCTTCTGGCAGGGGGTTGGACTGGATGGCCCACAAGGTCTGTTCCAACTCCATGGTTCTATGATCTCCGAAGCAGGGTGATACTCTGTTTCTTAAAAGAAAGTGAGGTTACATTTTCCCCAAGAAACTTCATCTGGGAGTATTGTTTTTCAACTTACATTTGCAAATATGGAAGTTCATTCCCACTGCATCAGGGTCACTAATGAAAGGGGAAGTTCACCTCCTCCTTCCATTTGAAACCTGATTGGAATTGTTATTTTGAATAGTTAACAACAGTATCAATAAACCGGTCTTTCCCCTATAAATCAGTGCTTCTGCAGTCTACAAAGCTGGGGGCAGAGGAGAGCATGTGGTCCATGAAACCTGAGTTGTCCACCCCCAACTTGTTCATGAATACCCATAGTCCAGCACATTGGCATTCAAGTTCTGAGAGTTCTAGCACCCCCTCAACTTTATATATGCTTTATATATGCTTTATATATGTATGCAAAAAGCAGTTGTCCTCCTCAAAGTTAATCCACAAGTTAACAAGAAGTCAACATTTGAGTTTTAACATTTTTTGCACATGGGATTATACAACAGCCTCTACTAAAAGGACTGATGAAACTTCTGCTACCAGAAATTTCCTTCTCTTGGAGTTATTTATAGACTACCTTTCAAGTTTCTTCGCAGTGTCAGCAATGAATCAGCACTTTGCCTCTCTTGCAAAGAAGGTCAAAGCCATCTGAGGTTGCCTGACCAGAAACCTTGCTTTGTACTGCAGAAAAAAAAGTTGTGTTGACTGTGCTTTATATTTGGCAAAGTCACACCATGGCTTGACCGTTTCCCTCTATATTTCCACACCAGGAACATTTCTTCTGATTTTGGATTCAGGAAAAAGATCCATTGGAAAATGCATCACAAGGGCACTTTTAAAATACAACAAAGAAGGGGAAGTATGGAGAGGGGGAATGAAAAAAAATTAACAAGGGTTTAAGAACAAAAAATGCAAGAGTGGGAACATGTACAACTTTGGGGACAAATTAACACTAAAGACCAAATCCAGATCTATGGGCATCATGCCCTCAAACTTTTCAGAGATGAAAACTGGGGAATGTGTGTCCAAGCAGCATCAGACTGTGACGTTGATACAATGCATCTCTTAGTTTTGGGAAAGATTTCACCCAGCTGAATCACATGACACCTTTGATGTAATAGTGTCTGTCCATGTGATAAATAGAAGGACACCTTCAAGCCTCTTTTGATGATTCTTTTTCTTTAGACCAGACTTGGACATGGCAGTCCTTCAAACAGAGGGCACTTTCATATAGAGCAGTGTTTCTCAAACTCTGGTCCTCCAGATATTTTGGACTTCAGCTCTCAGAAATCCCAGCCATCTTACCAGCTGTTAGGAATTGTGGGAGCTGAAGTACAAAACATCTGGAGGAGAACAATTTGAGAAACTCTGCTATAGAGTACTGTCCTTGAACGACTCTTTCAGAGAGGATTGCTCTGCATGAAGATGGGTGCACAGGATGACCCAAATGTTCTGAAACTTGGGAGGCTTGCAGTTGTAAACATGTCCTCCAAGTGTGGCCATTTTTATCCCGATAGCCATAAAAAGACAAGAAAGCGATCTTCCCAGAACATAAATGGAACTTCCGGCTGCTGGATCATAGAACGGTATTTCTCCCCTCCCAATTTCAGGAGTTTCCTGGTAAACAGAATGGGCGGGGGGGGGGGGGGGGGAGCCAAAAAAGGAACTGAAAATTGCATGGTTTTTTGACGTCTCGCACACTTCTATAGATTACCAATGCGGGGTGCCGCCCGATGGTTTCTAATGCTGCCCCACAGATTTCCCTGCTGCCCCCTGGCTTAAGGACCTCCATGTGATGAGGTCCTTTATTTCTTAGTGAAGCTGGTAATCTCAACCCTATGTAATCTATTATTCCACCCTGCTCTAATGTTATGTTGCTCTTGACTGTTGAAAGAATATGCAGTTTGGCAACACTCAGTTGCCTCTGTGAATGTGATGCTAACATGGTGTTTGGTTTGCTGTGTCCCATATGGTTTTTGACCTCATTCATGGCATATGCTTTCAAACAAATGCTGAAAATGCAATTTAAACAGTGGAAATGTGCTACTGCACACACACACACACACACACACACACACACACACACTGTATATGCTAGAGGTGGGAAATGCATGCCCTACAGGTGTTGTTGAAATGGAGCTCCAAGAGCCCTAGACAGCACAGCCAAATGGTGAGGTTGCAGTCCAACAATACCCAGAGGACCACATGATTCTCACTGCTGGCTGCTGGGTATTACTGAACTGCTCGGAGTTGCAGTCCAATAATACTCAGAGGACCACATGATTTTCACCACTGACATATGTAATTCAAGTCTACTATTCAAAGTGACAAGGTCTTCTATATCTGAATTAATGCAATAGTTAAAGACAGGCAGTGACAGGAATGGTCACAATCTCCAATGATTCATACTGTGCTGAGCCACCTAGCATCCCTGTACCTCCTGTAGAGCCACCAAAGCTCCTTCCAATGGCTATTTCATGTCTGGTTGAGAAGAGGAACAAGAGATAGCAGAAGCATTTGGCTCTGGTGCCTTTCACACAGCTGAATGAAATTCTACAATATCTTCTTTGAACTGGAATATATGGCAGTGTGGTCTCAGATAACCCAATTAAAAGAGATATTGTGGGATTTTCTATCTTGATATTCTGGGTTATATAGCCCTCTTTCCCTTTAACCAGACATAAAGCGAGTCCAGTTGAGTCAAAACCCATCCAGAACCAGTGGAAGTTGCATGACCAGGGAGAAGGAGGGAGAATTACCCCTCCTTCTCCCTTAATGGCATGGGTGCAGGTGCTGACATCAGTAAAGGCACCCAGCAATAATCAGGAGATCTCCAGCTGACACAGCAATGGATATAACACAATCTCATCTCATTCCCCTTTCCCTGCACTGCCAAGAACAGGGAAAAGGAGATAGTGGCACTGGTCTATGTGAACTAATTCAGCCTGGTTTACCTTGCACAAGGACTGGAAGTCCTTGGATGATATCTGGACATCCTAAATCAAGTTCAGATCCATTTCTGGATGAATTTGGTCAAACTCCTAAAACAATAACTAGAAGAAGAACAAAACAGACTACAGTCTCATTCATAATAAGCAAATTTAATTAGCATAATAAGCATAACATTTAAGTGATCTAATGCTATCCCAAACACTCCCTCAGTACTGGCCCTGGAGCTTATTCTGAAGAAGGGAGAACCAGTGGAATTTGCTTCCTTCTCCATTTCTACCAGTGAAGGAGTTCTGAACAGAATTATTCCTACAGCCAGCCAGACTGGTAATGATACTGGTGTCATTCTTGTGCCAAGTCAAAACATGACTTTTTATTATTATTAAAGCCTTTGGGGCCTAATTGGTTTTATCTCTATCTGCACATGTATTATGGGTTTAAATTGTTTAAAATCATTTTAATTGAACATAATTGTCTTGTTTTAACTTGAATGCTATTTAATCCTCTGTATTAATCCTCCGTCCTCCCACTTATTTAGCTACTTTTAAACTGCCTGAGTTCTTCTCTCATTCTCCCACTTACTAATGTTGCCATCAGTTTATATCACTTGCTGCAAAAGTGCAAAAAATCCCCTTTTCATTCTATGATCTCGGTAATACAAGAAGGGTGAAGAGAGTTGGAATCTCAACCTTCCCAGTAGGTTTGGACAATAACAAACAATTGCATCCTCTCCTAGCTTGTATGTTGTCCCTTGTTAACACTTTAGCCATCTTGACATCATGTGTCTTAGTTTTCGTTCATGGAAAAACTGGAAAGTATGGTGCAAGTAAAGGACTTTCTTATTAATTTTCAGTGTAATTTCACTCTAGAATTTGTTATTCCCAAGAAAACCGACTCTGCTCCAAATAACTGCTCTCAATAAATATCTTCTGAGAGTTGAAGTAATGATTTGAATGTTGGACAATAACTGTGCAAACCAGGGTTCAAATCCTTATTTAGCTATGACATTACATTGTCACCTGAGCATATCTTGACAAGAAAACATTTTATTTGCTTTAGGGTTGCAATCAGTAGGAAATTACTTGAAAGCGCACAACTACGACAACAACATTTTTCCATTTGTGAGGCTACAGGACATAGAACAGTTCTTTATATTTGCCCGTCTGTGATTTATAAGATTGCCAGGCGTCCTTTATTATAAATGATGCTCCTTATTTGGGGGTGGGGGTGGGGATGGAAAGCATGTTCCTTATAGGACTAGCATTTGCCCTTTATTATAAAAAAAAATCCCTCATTTGAAGGTTAAAAACTACTTCTTTCATTGAGTATTTACCAGGTACATCATAAACCTGTATATATTTCAAGACATAGTTGTGTTGCTCTGGAATATCAATATGAAACAGGATCTTGTTGCACCATAGAGATTGAGAGAATCAAATTGGTAGACTACAGTTTTGTAGACTAAGGTGCACCTACATTAAAGCAGTTTGACACCTCTTTAACTGCATTTAGTGTTCTCTGCTGAAGAGTACTGATGCTTAAGAAAATGGCAAACCTCGGAATTCCATAACTTTGATCCATGGCGTAGAATCATAGAGTTGGAAGAGACCTTTTGGGCCAGCCAGTCCAACCTCCTGCCAAGAAGCAGGAAAATCACATTCAAAGCACCGACAGATGGCCATCCAGCCTCTGTTTAAAAGCCTCCAAAGAGCCCCCACCATACTCCAGGGTAGGGAGTTCCACTGCTGAACAGCTCTCACTGTTAGGAAGTTCTTCCTCATGTTCAAGTTTAATCTCTTTTCCTGTAGTTTGATACTATTGTACTGCATCCTGGTCTCCAGGGCAGCAGAAAACAAGCTTGCTCCCTCTTCCCTATGACTTCCCATCACATATTTATACATGGCTATCATGACTCCTCTCAGCCTTCTCTTCTGAAGGCTAAACATACCCAGCTCTTATTCTCCAGACCCTTGATCATTTTAGTCGCCCTCCTCTGGACACATTCCAGCTTGTCAACATTTCCCTTCAATTGCGGTGCCAAGAATTGGACACAGTATTCCAGGTGTGGTCTGACCAAGGCAGAATAGAAAGGTAACATGACTTCCCTGGATCTAGATACTACACTCCTATTTATGCAGGCCAAAATCCATTCGGCTTTTTAAGCTGCTGCATCACAATGTTGGCTCATCAGGACTCGAAGATCTTTTTCACATGGCAGTTAAAGTGGTGTTAAACTTCATTAATTCTACAGTGGTGGTGAACCCGAAGTTTACTTCCTCAGATGTAATTTGGATTAAACTTATTAAGTGTTACTTCTTGCATGTCGAACTCTGCATGACATTCTGCTTCCTTGGAGACTAGGACGCGGAACAATGGCTTCAAACTACAAGAAAGGAGATTCCATCTGAACATTAGGAAGAACTTCCTGACTGTGAGAGCCGTTCAGCAGTGGAACTCTCTGCCCCGGAGTGTGGTGGAGGCTCCTTCTTTGGAAGCTTTTAAGCAGAGGCTGGATGGCCATTTGTCAGGGGTGATTTGAATGCAATATTCCTGCTTCTTGGCAGGGGGTTGGACTGGATGGCCCATGAGGTCTCTTCCAACTCTATGATTCTATGATTCTATGATTCTATGATTCTATGACATATATTTCTACTCTGTCATTGCTGTTTCAACAACCTGGCAACTCTAGCAGTCAGATAATGGCTGATGGACTTATCCGTGATGTGACTCACCTCAGACATTTCCTTGTCAAAGATCTGCCCCAGTTTCTCATAGTGTGTTCATGTCTGTGAAAAGCGTCCCTGCCAATATGTACAGCCACATTTTTGTAACAATGGTTGTTGCAGCCAGCCGAGGGTAGCATGTGGCCAGCCTTTCAGTGAAGCGAGATGAGAGCTATCTCACAAGCTGGCTTTTCAGCTGTGACCCTCCTTCACACCACGGTGGAGTGTTTCTGAATTTGAAAACAGTAGGCAGATAGCAATCCCTTTTCTGTTGAATGAAAGGAATGTTTCAAGCTGGAACAAAATAGTTCATTTTCACTGTAACAACAAAGCCCACCTAGGTGGCAAAAATCACCTATTCTCTTTTGGCATATTTCATTAACCGGAATAGTTTCTTTTAAAGGTGACAGCTACCAAAATCTCCAGCCAGAAAGCCACAGGGCAGGCAGACCAGAGTGCTTGTAGAGTTTGAAAAAGGTTGGTTTTTTGGGATGACGGTTCAAGGAACACCCTCCTCTCAGCCAACTTCCTGAAGGGTTTTAAGAACTATAGTCTCAAACGTACTATTTCCAAGCTCTCCTCAGCATATGTGTGTTTGTGTGTGTGATCTTTCAAAACAGAGATCGATTTCATTAGCCCCAAGTAGCCAATGGGACTGGCATTTCATGTAGATCCATTCCAGATGACTGTCCTTTGCAGTCTTTTCAGCCGCTTCTTAAACATTTTTGACTTGTATGTATTTCTTGGCCATTACTGAATTCCCATCCACATTCTGTGCCATATTTAATAACCTTGGTTTTCTTAGTGTCAAAAGTGTTTTTACCACTTCCATCAGTACATTCCTTCCCAAGCCCTCCAAATCTCCTGCTATTCCCATAACTAGACCCTTGATGTTTTCCAGACACAGCACCCACATTCATGCCATAGCAGGTCTGCTCATTACTATATTTTATTATATTTTCCTAGATTAGCTAGATGGAATGCTACTTGACTGCCCTGTATAGTTTTAAAAGGGGAAAAATCCAGTGAGATGAACATGTATTTCAAACAAATCAACTCATGCATGTGTTCAAATGTCTCAGGTATTACTCAAATGCAAAACCCAAGGAAAAGGTCTCTGTTTTCTTTAGCTGAGAAGTTTGTTAAACTTCCAAGATGCCTTCTCATTTTTCTACCTCCATATATCACAACATTCTTTTCTGAGGTTCTAGTAAAATGATAGCCAGGCTTAAAAATCTGAAGAACAAACATGCATGTTTTCTGGAGGAAGTTTCATTATTTTATTTTAGCGATAGCAAAACCTATGGTCCATCAGATATTGTTTGATAACATCCATTGGAACGCTGGCTAACCCATTTGCACTATCTGCCAGCTATGATACTTTTAAATAAACACCAGTGTTTGCCATTTTTCAATGCAGTTTTAAACTGCTTTTATTGGTGTATGTTTAATGTTTATTCATATGTTAGTTTACTGTCTTATTGGTTTGTTGCTACTTAGTTCCCATTTCAACGTTTAATCTTTTCATTATAAGTGTATTATTATTATTGTGCATTATTCTGTATTATTTCTGATGTGTTTGTACGTTTAAGGCATTGAATGTCTGCCTGTCTCTATGTGTGAACAGCCCTGAGTCCCTTTTGGGAGAGAGGGTGGTCTAGAAATAAAATTATTATTATTATTATTATTATTATTATTATTATTATTATTATTATTTGAAACACAACAAGATGAGTCCACAGCAAACTAGACCACTCTGCTGGCTGTAGTATTGGATCACACGTTGGACACTTCCTAAGTGTATTGTCGAAGGCTTTCATGACCAGAATCACTGGGTTGTTGTAGGATTTTTCGGGCTATATGGCCATGTTCTAGAGGCATTCTCTCCTGACATTTTGCCTGCATCTATGGCAAGCATCCTCAGAGGTTGTATAGCCTGAAAAAACCTACAACAACCCACTTCCCAAGTGTCTAGGACTGTGTGATGTATCTGCAAATAATGCATGCAGATCCCAGTAAGGTGGCCTTCTGCAGCTGGAAGATGGTAATTTTGTCAGTGCCAATTATGTTTAAGTGCAGGCTAAGGTCTTTAGGCACTGCACCCAGTGTACCAATCACCACTGGGACCACCTTTACTGGTTTGTGCCAGAGTCTTTGCAGTTCAATTTTTAAATCCTCATATCATGTCAGTTTCTCCCGTTGTTTCTCTTCAATCCTGCTGTCAGCTGGGATTGCAACATCGACGATCCACATTCTGTTTTTTAACACGATCGCAGGGTCATGAGTATTGTGCTCCAAAACTCTGTCAGTCTGAATTCGGAAGTCCCAGAGAAGCTTGACATGTTCATTTTTTGTAACTTTTTCAGGCTTGTGATCCCACCAATTCTTTGTTGCAGGCAGATGGTATTTGTGGCACAAGTTCCAATCAATCATCTGAGCAAAGGTGTTATGCCTCTTCTTGTAGTCTGTCTGTGCGATCTTCTTGCGGTAGCTGAGGATGTGATCTATTGTTTCATCTGCTTCCTTGCAGAGTCTACATTTGGGATCTGTTGTCTACTTTTCAATTCTGGTTTTGATGGCATTGGTTCTAATGGCTTGTTATTGGGCTGCCAGAATCAGGCACTACGTCTCCTTTTTCAAAGTTCCATTTGTGAGCCACAGCAATGTTTTTTCTTTGTCAATTTGGCTCTCAATTTTTGCCAGGAATTGTCCATGGAGAGACTTCTTTTGCCAGTTTTCTCTTCTGCTTCATTGTGTTTTTATGGTATTCACTTTTTGTCTTTTGCACTTTAAGCAGTTTACTACTATTGACTTCCCTCAATGCTGGTTCTTGACTGCCTTTCACATAATCTGCCAGTACATGTTTCTCTTCGTCTACCATTTGTTTCACTTACAGAAGCCCTCTGCCTCATATTATTATTACTATTACTATCATCATCATCGTCATCATCATCAGAAAGAGACCATCATGGTTGGGGCTAATGGAGTCAGAGTGCAACTACATCTGGAGGAAATGAACAGGTATTTCTGTCCAATTTAAACATTTGTTGAATATCTGGAACTTGTGGAGATGGCTTTCTTTGTTATGCCAATGTTTAGCCAGAAACCACTGTAGGATGAAAAGGAGGAGGAAGGGAAGGAACTGAAAGGGGAAAAAACCCCAGAAACAGAAATGTGGTTGCACTTTTAAGACTATCTGGTTGTTATTTTCTCATGAAATGTTGTGGACATAAGCCCACTTTTTTGGATTCAGTACAGAGTGATAATAAATGCTCAGGTATAAGGCATACTTGGAGATTTATTATCACTCTGTAATGAACCCAAAGAAGTAGGTTTATATCCATGAAAGCTCATGAGAAAATTAAAAAAGTTAGTCCTCCACATTCGCTGTGGTGAGAGACACAGAACTCCTGTGAAAGTGAAAAACCATGAATAAAGAAAACACTATTTTTCTTTACCTTAGAGAATACCTCTGTAGGAAATTCAAGTTCTTCCAGTATTATTATATGGTTGACTTCTACTGAAAGCCAACCATAGAATTGCTTTTGAGGATGTATAGCCATTTTGGGTCCCTTTTTTGGGAGAAAAGCGGGATATAAATAAAGTTTTATTTATTATTGTTGTTGTTACATATTTCTTGGGAGGCGTTGTCTTTAGAAATTTCTAGGTCCTCCAGCATGATTGGAGCAAGACATTGACTAGACTAGTCTAGTCTAGTCTAGACTAATGCAACACTCTCTACGTGGGGTTGCCTTTGAAGAGTTTCTCTGTCACTCCTTTCCACCTGCTACTAAGGAGGCTGTCGAGGTCCTGAACCGGTGCCTGGCCGCTGTAACGGTCTGGATGAGGGCGAACAAACTGAAATTAAATCCAGACAAGACAGAGGTACTCCTGGTCAGTCGCAAGGCCGAACGGGGTATAGGGTTACAGCCTGTGCTGGATGGGGTCGCACTCCCCTTGAAGGCGCAGGTTCGCAGCTTGGGTGTGACCCTGGACTCATCGTTGAGCCTGGATCCCCAGGTGTCAGCGGTGACCAGGGGAGCATTTGCACAGCTCAGGCTTGTGCGCCAGCTGCGCCCGTATACCGGGAAGTCTGACTTGGCCACGGTGGTACACGCTCTGGTCACATCCCGCCTTGACTACTGCAACGCTCTCTACGTGGGGCTGCCCTTGAAGACGGCCCGGAAGCTTCAGCTGGTTCAGCGCGCGGCAGCCATGTTACTAACTGGAGCGGGTAGCAGGGAGCACACAACGCCCTTGTTGTCCCAGCTCCATTGGCTGCCGATTTGCTACCGGACCCAATTTAAGGGGCTGGTTTTGGCCTACAAAGCCCTAAACGGTTCCGGCCCAAAATACCTTTCAGACCGCATCTTGGCCTACGAGCCCACGAGGACCTTGAGATCGTCTGGGGAGGCCCTTCTCTCGATCCCGCCTGCCTCACAGGCACGTCTGGCGGGGACGAGGGAGAGGGCCTTCTCGGTGGTGGCCCCCCGGCTGTGGAACACTCTCCCTGCAGACATCAGACAGGCGCCCTCCCTCATGTCCTTCCGAAAAAGCCTCAAGACATGGCTGTTCGAGAGGGCATTTAATTAGTGCTATAACAATGTGGTAAAGATGACTGGAATGGAACAAGGAATATGAGATTGGCTACGATTCCACTATGAGACGAAGCGGATTTTTAGTGTAGTTTGTAATTGTTGTGTAGTTTATAGGTTGTTGTAATTGCCTCTTTGTAAACTGTCTTTTATATGTGTGTACACCGCCATGAGTCGCCCTAAAGGGCTGAGAATGGCGGTTAATAAATGCATCAAATAAATAAATAAGACAGCTCGGAAGCTGTATTTCATTACCTCATTAACATTTTTCTTATTTAAAATAGGAATCTCATTTATCTCACAATTCTTTCAGAAATTTCAAATTGATTGCATAGAGTTCTTTCATTATTTATTGCCATTTTGGATGGTGCACATTTGTTTGTCTTCCTTTAACTTTTAGGGCGATAAAGGTCTGCTGAAATCCCAGCGAAAATGTTGGATAATAAGGAGGGCTTAAGAAAAAGCCTATTAAACGTCAAATTATGTTATGATTTTACAAATTAAGCATCAAAACATCATGTTTTGCAACACGGTAACAATAATAATAATAAAAGTAATGGAGATTATGAATATAGATAAATTGACCCAATTAGTAACAAAATTTCAAAGTAAAAACAAGAAAATAAAACACTGGACATTCTTTAAAGATTACATGTCAAAGAACAATGGGAATATGATAATTTACTCCAAATGGTTCAGAAGAATAATTGTTCCACACAAATATGGACCGAAGGAGGAAGAGCATAGTTTGAGAAATAACTCCAAAGCCAATTAAATAGACCACAATGAAGATGGTTGGAAGTGCATAAATTCTCCCCTCCCTTTTCTCTTTTCCTCTTTCCTCTTCTTTTTATCATTTATGGAAAATACATATTATAATAAAAATAATTTAATAAAAATGAAGATTATTTATTGAGCTCAGACACTTTCTGATAGCTAGAGCAACCGATGAAAGAGTGCAGTTATATGTGCAGATTTTCTGTTGCTCACCAGCACCTTTGTGACTAAATTTTGCAGTTAGTATAGCTTTTCAGTGATAGGTACCTGTCTGAACATATCTCCCCATATGAACCATCTCGAATTCAGAAGGAGTGTAAAAACCTGGCTCTGGGAGCAGGCTTTTGAGAAATAGGGCAGTGCAGAAATTTTAATGTGGAAAATGTGCAATTTGACTACTGAATGGTCTGGACTCTGACTCTGGATGCCGTGATTACATTGGAATGTATTTTAATTATATTATTATGTATTAATTTTAATTCATGTTATTTTAAGTTAACATTGTATGTTTTAAGGCACCGCAGAAGTGTGATATATAAGATGCCTTGAGTCCCTTTTGGGGTAGAGAAAGGAGGGTATAAATCAGATAAATAAATAAATAGGTACACAACTAATCTTACTTGGGATGAGGCAGCTTTCTATACAAAAGAATATGAAAAACTAATCTTTTTTCATTCTTGGATTCTAGAGCAGTTCAAAGAATTTTTTTCTTTTTATGCTTCCTAATAGAGAAGATTTTGGCATTTTTTTCCACCTGAAATAGATGTTCTCATATTGGAGCAAACAGTGACATTGAATAATATGTTCCAATCAATGACACTACTGTGAAATACTCTACAGGATGAATCTACATGGTGTCCCTGAAGTAAGCTGAATTCTGGAGTTTAATATCTATCATTCCCATACCTGCTTTTGGGATAAAACTCTACCAATTCTACTGAGAGTTTTTTTTAATCTGCTATATAGAACTAAAATAGATGTGACTTGTTGGTCCATTTGTAGTATTTTATCAATGATGGTAATTTCATCTATGGGGAAGAGGGAACACTTCTTATTTAGCTTGCCATGGCAAGTTAATACATTTATGCGTCTGTGTGTTTCTGTGTGCACAAAACTGTCTTTGCTCTATTAGCCTCATACAGTCACACTCTGTTAGTGAATCTGCTCTTACCATTTTGACCAGCTGCTTATTCTCCCTATCATGCAATCTGCTCTGTTTCTGCTTCATTGTGTTGTGCTGTACACATCAGGGATTATTTTCCATCCATGCCAACAGCATTTGTGTTCATCTACCGTATTGTAATGAGAGCTTTCATGAATCCATTGTCCTTCTCCTAGTTCCCACTCCCTTCATGAAAATAAGCAAAGTCAAAATAACCTTCGAGCACCAAGGATATTTGGATGGGGGCTGTGGATGCAAAGATCAGCCAGGCAGCAATCAGGGGTTGATGCCCTCCACAGATTTGCAATTGCAATTACCATCAGACACCACCAGTAAGTGACAATGGGGGATGGAAAAAGTTTTCTAAGTAGTCATTAAAATTCTCCATAATTCACATTTTGGTCTGCAAGCTGATAGAGCTAGTAGTGAGTCCCACTTAATTCAATGAGGCTTACTTCTTAGTAGACATGTCTTGAATTTCACAGCCAGGAGTTTTGGAAAAAATGGAATTCGTAACCTTTTTGAAAAGAAAAATGCTGTCATATCCTTTTGGCAAATGTGATTCTCCAAGAACAAATGGAGACCACCTTTTGAAAACTGCTAGTCAAGGAAAAGCATGACCTTGTTAGAAGTCAACCTTTGAAAAAGTGATGTTCACAAGCATGGCACACAGGTAACTCAGCTGTTAAACTGATAAACCATGTCTTTGAAATGCCAGGGACAAAGATATGCCACTGCACAAAAAAACACCCAAAAACATTTATTTGGCTAGCAGAGTTTTAAAATGTTTATTTGAAGATGAAGTTGAAATTGCAGTTGCCCAAAATGTTTACTCTTCCTTGAAACCTTTTAGTTTGAAATATAAACTCAGAGACAAAAAAACAAAAAAAAAGTCTTCTTTAAAAAGTAACATATCTTGTTTATTCACAAACATCTTGTATTAATTCAGCATACAGGCACATTTCTTATTAAAGGTCAGTTATAGATAGGGTGTAGTTCTCGGAGGTGAGAACACAGGGCATCATTCTTAATCAATAGTCCATAGTCCAAAATCTTTAAGTATACATCTTATGAAGTCCAAACTGTATAACTATACTCACTGCTTCTCAAAGCAGACATATAGTAAACTGTTCCTGCATAAGTCAAAGTGACATCTGCTTTCACTGAAGCATACCACATCCACCTCCACTGAGGTCTAAAGCCAACTGCTAACATTAAAGTCCAAAAGTATACTGATAACAAAATTCAGTACAATCATATGTCTGTAGCCTCTCCCACACCAAAGAGGTCAGTCAAACTGGCAAATCAATATATGCATACAATAAAGGTTAGCAAATATATACATTAACAACCAAATAGTGAAGGCTTGGAAGGTTGCTATTTCCAACAAGGAGTACAAACTCGAAAGGTGCTGCTGCAAAGACTGACTGAAGAACTCTGCTGTGGAAACACTGATGCATTATATATGCATGTGCCACTCTGCTGAATTCTGTCAAATATGTTTCATAGTTAGCATTCCTATGGCTTTTCTTACACTCACATACCACCCTTGAACTCACTCTGAATGGAAGGCAAGCTGAATGGACGACATACAGCAAAACTTCTGATAAGTATTGTAGGATGGTGGTGATGGTGATTTTTGCTTTAAATCAACTTTGCATCCAGTCGGGGAAAGTTGGGGAAGAGAATTTGAAGTGACCCATAACTTCAAGTCAGCTAGATCTGATCTGATTTGGCTTGATCCACTGTACAGATAGGGAAACAGTGTTATCACCCTCACACAGATTCATCAGTGCAGGGAAAGAGGATGGATCATCACTACCACTCCTTGCTGATCATGAAGTTCCATGAGTGCTCCTGGCCATTTCAGGCACCTCTGCTGACATTAAAACAGGACAGCCATGCAACTACAAAAGAGGTGGAAATCTCACCTCCTTCCTGGTTGCATGAATGCCCCATTTTGACATTGGCAGAGGTGTCCACAAGAAGAGACAATATCCCTCCTTCTTCCTGCTCAGTTGGGTGGCTATTGTGATGTCAGAAAGGGATGCCAGCATTACCAGAAAGAAGGGATCACCCGCCTCTTTTCTGCTGGTTGCACATGAGCCATGTTCTATTGTCAGTAGAAGCAGGATCTCAGATGGTGCTCCATCTGGTAAGGAGTGGCCATGGCTTTGGCAGTGGCACAGAGGAGCCGAGATGTTCACCACCCTAGTAAATCAGATGAGCTCTCTGACCTTCTGAACAATTGCCCTGGATTCATCATGAACTTCTGGATCCAGGGCACATTTACAATGGACTAAACTATCCAGTATGACGTAAATTATTAGACTTGATTTGCTCAACTTCCTAATTCTTTGCCCTTAGTTTGCAAACAGTTCTAAGCATCCCCATATAAGGGATCTTTTAGGATACATGGATTCAGGAGCACAATCAGATTTCACAGGCTACAGCTTGAATTTTTGAGAAAGCCTAAGGGAAACAAGTTCCCAGATCTCTGAAACACACCCACACTAAATAGGATTATATATAGAGTATTCTTCATTACATTGCTATTCTTTCTGGGGCTCATGGAAGGGATTTGTTCAGGACTCGCGGCACAACCTGAATAAAATAATATTGCAAGATTACACACCCATTCCTTTGGAAGGTTCACTCTGTGTTATTTCTCCAATGTTGCTTTTGGACTGAGAATCAAGAACATGAAATTGATAGGGGAGAAATCAATTCATTTGAAATGTGTCGAGTTCCATGGATTCCATGGATCACCAAAAAGGCAAAGAGCTAGGAAATTGAGTAAATCAAGCTTAATAATGTATGTCATGATCAGGACCATAGCCAGAAAAAAAATGTCAGGGAGGGCTGAAAATTTTAGGGAGGGTTGAAAATTTCAGGGGGGGGGGGGGTTGAAAATTTCGGGGGGGGGGGGGTTTGAAACCTGCCTCCTAGCTCACGCTGAAGCAAAGAGCATAGCAGGGGGCAGAGCAGCCTTCAATAGCCTGCAGCTCCGCCCCTGTCAACCACATCCACCAAGTCTGGCCTCCTTAATGAGAGCATTCACCCCCCTCCCCCCAACTTGGTTGCTTCACTACATCGGCTATTGCTGCAAGTAATGACAGTGAATAAATTGTCAATATTTGCTTGAGATAGTGCTTGCAGTTATGGAGGGACTCTTAATTTTTTGAGTCTCATAGACTTAGCATGGGGATTTGGTTAACTAGTTAAAATTCATGAGTAAAACAGGTTTTTTTAACCTGAAAATTTTCAGGTGGGGGTTGAACCCCTACACCCCCACACACCCCGGCTACAGGCCTGGTTATAATCAACATGAACCTACACATCCAGTTCTACGTGCAGTTGTAGGAAATTACTAATATTACAAATATGTGGTTACTTGAAAAAAAGTAAAAATTTTAGAAATTTTGAAGTCATACTAACCCAGAATTTTCACTCATTTTTAACAGGAAGAACAGCAGACATTTTTAAAAAAACTGAGCCAAGATCATACAATACAAACACTGAACACACAATATATAACTTAGGGTAGTGCTCAGTTATGTATGGCCTCAGCATATTATTGCATTCCTTTTGGCAAAAAGCAACTTTCTGAGCTCTGATCAGAGATAAATGGAAATTCTGGGACCTCAAATTCTTCAATACGTGAAAATATTCCGGAGCCAGATCAGAGTTTCCAAAATTTGTCAGAATATCTCTGTTTTAATATTTCATGTAAACTTGCCATAACACCCCCCGCCCCGATATAACTAAAACCACAATGTTTCTGTCAGATCAAGGCTTTTCACCAGCAGGGAAGAGAGGAAGGGCCTTTCCTATGGCTCCACTAAAAGAACAGCTCCATCAAGTTCTTCCATCTATGAAGTATCACCTGAAAGCAGTAGCAGGACAGAGAAAGAGAGAAAGAGAGAAAGAGGTGGGGTGGGAAGAAGTAGCCTACTCCATTGACTTTGTTGAGAGACCCAACAACATTGGTCTGTTCCCAATAAGTAGAGTGGCAAAAGGCAAGAGCTTAGTTTGTTCCAAGACAACCTAAAAGAATCCCCAGTCCCCTCTATTCTCTCTGGCATGGCACCACTTCTGGCCTTTTTGAATATCTGGTTGGGAAAATGTCAGTGGTGGCAGCTAATGTCTGCTGCCCTCCTAGGGTGCTGGTACTTTCTCCTCTCCTAGGAATGACCCCTGAGTCATATCAAAATCTGTGATTTTAGCTCCGAAAGTTGCCCTTGATTTATTCATGAGGTTGGCTTGAGTATATATGACAATTTAGAAAGAAAGAAAGAGCTCTTACTTCATGTACCCACTTGAATTCCACAGAACCACTGAGCAAGCCAAATAAACAGGACTAAGCAGTCTGTGATGAGTTGGAAAAAGATTCAAGACAATCACATCTTGACAGTCATTCAAATGTTGAGAAATCCCATGAGGCACCATGCAAAATATTAAGACCTCTAATCTGATGATAAAGTCCAGGGCAGTTTGCAGGAAATAGTGCTAATAGGTTCATCCATTTAATTCCCAAGTTTAAACAAGCATCAGGTGGTGGCATGCCACACCTCTAGTTCTGTGCCCAGCAATTCAGCTCAACAAAGGTGTGGACTGGGTTCCCACATTTGGCATTTCACGTCCCACACAACCCAGAGGGGTGGGACAAGCATCAGGTTCTCCTGGTTGGCCCAATTAACATGCTAGGTGCTTTAAATGAATAAGCAAGTAGCAACATGGGACATTATGATGTGAAAGTAGTTGAAATCATGCAGTTCATGCTCCCACTCCAGTATTATAACAATAACATCTATGGGGACAGTAGTGCAGTGGTAGAGCCCAGGTTTTAAATGTCAGAAGCATACCCTCCAACATTTCAGTGATGAAAACCAGGACACTCACTGACCAACATTAGGTTATGGTAAAAATACAAACATTTACCTCAGAACAAATCCAGTTGAATTCAAGGGATCATTTGAGTGTTGAGTGTTGGATTACAGTTCTGGAGGCCAGAGCTTGCATCTCTACTCAGCCATGAAACTCACTTGGTAATCTCTTCTGGCTTTCAGAAAGAAAACAGTTAACGACTTGGCTTTGCATACAAGCATTTGAAGAATAAGTTACTAAGGGTTTCACCATGGTCCGAATTAAGGATTTGAGCAAGGTTAGCAGATGAATGGAACTATGCACTTATGTGTTTTTAATTTGTATACTGTTTTATGTGTTTTATTGATTAACTGTTAATTGTTTTAACTGTGGGATTGTTTTTATTGTTTATTGTTGGTTTTTACCGGCATTGAATTCTTGCTGGAGCTGTAAGCTGCCTTGAGTCCCCTCAGATGAGAAAGGCGGGGTAAAAATGAAGTAAATAATAAATAAAATAAATAATAACGAATGTTGTACAGGTCATATACACTCTTAACCTCAGAAACTCCACAATGGGTTCAGGTTAGGATTGCTATAAATCGTAAATATCCTGAAAACACACAACAATATGAATAATGGCATTGTTTGTTTGTTTGTTTGTTTATGTGGAGTCTAATCTCTGCCCCGATACACAAAAGACATTCCTCTCACTCTAGCCCCTTTCACATCACCATTATAGTTCTATGATTTCAATTTTAACTGTTATGTGACAACCCAGTGATTCCAGTCATGAAAGCCTTCGACAATACATTTCCTCTCTCTTTCTCTGTGTGTCTTTCTCTCTCACACATACACATATGGCAATATATTAAAAACATTCTTCCCATTCCCTACCTGCAACACACAAGATTCTTCACCTTTTTCTCTCTCACCTATAGAGATAAACAACCCATATGCAGGCACACAGGTAGACACACAGATACACACACAAAAAAATCTTTGTCTCTCATGCCTCCTGTAGGAAGGAAGCAAGTCATGCATGTCTCTCACTCCTCCTGTAGGAAGGAAGCGAGGCAGGATCATCAAGTTTGCAGACGACACCAATTTGGGAGGGATAGCCAATACTCCAGAAGACAGGAGCAGAATTCTAAACGATCTTAACAAAACTAACAAAATGAAGTTCAATAGTGACAAATGCAAAATACTCCACTTAGGCAGAAAAAATGAAATGCAGAAATACAGAATGGGGGACGCATGGCTCGAGAGCAGTACGTGTGAAAAAGATCTTGTGGTCCTCGTGGACAACAAGTTAAACATGAGCCAACAGTGTGATGCGGCGGCAAAAAAAGCCAATGGGATTTTGGCCTGCATCAATAGGAGTATAGTGTTTAGATAAGGGGCCCTAAACTTTTTATACAGAGGTCCAGTTCACAAAATTTCAAACTTTTGGAGGGCCGGATTATAATTTGAAAAAAACATGAATGAATTCCTATGCACACTGTACATATCTTATTTTTAGTGCAAAAAACACTTTAAAACAATACAATAATTAAAATGAAGAACAATTTGAACAAATATAAACTTATTAGTATTTTAATGGGAAGTGTGGGCCTGCTTTTGGCTGATGAGATAGGATTGTTGTTGTTATTGTTGTTGTTGTTGTTGTTGTTGTGTGCTTTCAAGTAGTTTCAGACTTAGGTTGACCCTCAGTGAGGGCCGGCTAAATGATCTTGGAGGGCCGTATCCAGCCCCAGGGCCTTAGTTTGAGGACCCTTGGTCTAGATCCAGGGAAGTCATACTAGCCCTCTATTCTGCCTTGGTTAGACCACACCTGGAATTTTGTGTCCAATTCTGGGCACCACAATTGAAGAGAGATATTGACAATCTGGAATGTGTCCAGAGGAGGGTGACTAAAATGATCAAGGGTCTGGAGAACAAGCCCTATGCGGAGTGGCTTAAAGAGCTGGGCATGTTTAGTCTGAAGAAGAGAAGGCTGAGAGGAGACAAACCCCAGAATTCTACTGGAGGCAGAAACCAGATTTAAAGTGGATCTATGCTCCGCTGTGATGAGGCTTGTTGTGATAGCCTCAGGAAATATATTTGGGTGTCATGCAAGATGGTATATAGATTTACTTTGCATACTCTCAAAATGGCCTCAGGGACAGTTCTGCTCAATCCTCTTTCATCCCAGTTTTCCGGGCATTTTTAAAATGTCATACGAGCTCTCTCCACTTCTCACTTTCTCTCTTTGTCTTCATTTTACTTCATTTGCTTACTTCACACCAGAAGCGACTTGCAGTTTCTCAAGTTGCTTCACACACACACACACACACACAAACCCTTCATTTGCTGCAAAGCAAATTCAAACTACAAAAGTAGTCAGCACTCTATTAACTGAGCAGGAGGTAGAGGAGAAGGGTGAAGGTTCATTCTTCTCAGTCAGGTCAGACAAAAGCAAACTGGTATGACTTGTATATCCTTGCTTTCTCATTAATAACTGTTGCCATCTTCCCCATACTCTGATGTTGCTTGGCTACTGATGTCCTTGTTTCCATCTGTTAAATGTTGGATGAAATGAATTTGTCATTATTATGTATTTCCTGCTACACAGTAAAGACACAATAATAACAAATTCATGGGGAAAGATACTTATGGATTTTGGTCTCACGCACCACTATAGCTTGTCTAGACTTCGATGTTATTTGACTTGTCAGTAAGACTGTTTTCAGGAATTCTCTCTTAGACAGCTAAATATCTTGAGCTGCAGCAGGTTAAGTGGGGTTTCTTGCTGCGATAACATAATATGTGGACAGCCAGGATGGTATGGAGGTTTGATTGTCAGCTAGGACCAGCGGGACTTGATGTCAAATTTCCACTTAGACATGAAGATCAAAACAGGTAAATACTATGGACTTTATTACATGAGGCAGGCTAACCAGAGAGGAGACAGAGTAGTAGCCGCTTGCTTGTTTTCAAGAACTTTCCCTCTTGTTCTTTTGGAGAGAAGAGAATTGTCCATCTGATTTAGAAAGCTAAGCAGGATCAAATCTGTTTAGTACTTGGATGAGAGATGGCCAAGAAATACCAGTTACTACAAGTTAAGTTTCAGAGGATTGTAATAGCAAACCACTTCTGGGTATTCCATACCTAAGAAAACCCTATTAAATTCATGTGTTTGCCATAAGTGTTCTTTCTTCTTCTTAGGTGTTCCCTCGTAGCTTGAGGGTGATTGTCTTCCAGATGAAGTGTCTTGGTGGTGGGTCCGTAGGTGGCTGTGGATCCCTATTCTTGATCCACATCTTCTTCCACAGTGAGGACATTGGTTTCCAGATAGAAGGTGTTCCTGGTCAGGGTTGGCTTGACGTGCCTTCCTCTTGGCACATTTCTCTCTTTCGCCTTCCGTTCATGCCTCTTTGAATTCCGCAGCACAGCTGGTCACAGCTGACCTCTAGTTAGAGCACTGGAGGGCCAGGGCTTCCCAGTTCTTGGTGTTTATGCCACAGTTTTTAAGGTTGGCTTTAATCGCATCTTTAAATCTCCTTCCCTGTCCACCAATATTCTATTTCCTATTCTTGAGTTCGGAGTAGAGTAGGTGCTTTGGGAGACGGTGATTGGACATTCGGACAACGTGGCTGGTCCAGTGGAGATCATAGAATCATAGAATCAAAGAGTTGGAAGCGACCTCATGGGCCATCCAGTCCAACCCCCTGCCAAGAAGCAGGAATATTGCATTCAAATCACCCCTGACAGATGGCCATCCAGCCTCTGTTTAAAAGCTTCCAAAGAAGGAGCCTCCACCACACTTCGGGGCAGAGAGTTCCACTGCTGAATGGCTCTCACAGTCAGGAAGTTCTTCCTCATGTTCAGATGGAATCTCCTCTCTTGTAGTTTGAAGCCATTGTTCCACGTCCTAGTCTCCAGGGAAGCAGAAAACAAGCTTGCTCCCTCCACCCTGTGGCTACCTCTCACGTATTTATACATGGCTATCATATCCCCTCTCAGCCTTCTCTTCTTCAGGCTAAACATGCCCAGCTCCTTAAGCCGCTCCTCATAGGGCTTGTTCTCCAGACCCTTTATAATTTTAGTCGCTCTCCAGATGATGGTGGAGGAGCATTGCTTCAATGCTGGTGAAGTTAATGAGTGACATGAAGGCAAACACATGTCACACAAATGGCTCTGACTTGACCTTTGTGTTGCCTCATATGTAGTGATGGATACTGGACAATACATTGTCAGTTCTGAAAGCAAAAGCCTGCTTCTGAATAGAGATTGTGGAAGTGGTGCTATTTTGGTCCTCAGGCAGATAAAAATCTTAGGAGATCTCTAGTTCTGAGATGTGTAAGAGTTATGCCCACCTATAAATTCAATAGCCCTTTCTGCCAAGGGTAATATTACAGGGAAACGGAACTGTTACTCAACCTTTAGGTAGAGAAAAGTAATTTTAAACGATGAGATATTTGAGAGAGGGACTATGGTCTATCCTATGGGTATCAGAGCATGCAGGTTGTGTGCGTGTGTGTGTGGAAGGGAGGCAATCCAGGCTGACTCCAGCCTCTTTAAGTTCTTCAAGTGAGGCGTTGACAGCTAAATTGAACTACTGGCAGGCACTTCTTGCTGACTCTGGAGAGAACAGCAACTCCTTTCTGGTTTTCAAAACATTTATTAGAGATAATAATTACAAAAACTACATAGTTTGAGGATGACTTTCACTTGTCAGGAAAGCAAGGAGCAGGAAGACTGGGTGCCAAGGCCAAAGCCCAAATGTTGCTGGCAGGCATATCTTGACAAATTTGTGTTCTGAAAAACAGAGCCTCTACAATGCATAATTGGAGTTTAGGTCCTTTAATTCTCAGTTACTAAGAGATACAAACTAGGTATTAGGCCAATATTTCCTGGCACAGGAGTGTGCAGATTCTGTTCTTTGTAATTCTGAACATATGAAAATTGGAATGTTTCTGTACAGAAGTGTGTAAGAGCTTCCTGTTAGCACTACCAATTCAGTCAGACATTTACTCTAGATACCAATATATATATATAGTCCAAATATCAGTCCAAAAACCCTGGGTTAACTTGTCCAGTACTGCACTCTTATCAAACTCTTATCAAACTCTTATCAAACAAGGAACCATCCCCTTCTCTGAGAGGCAAAACCAACCCCAGACCTCACAACCTCTGAGGATGCCTGCCACAGTTGCAGGTGAAACGTCAGGAGAGAATGCTTCTAGGACATGGCCATACAGCTTGAAAAACCTACAACAGCCCAACCCCTTCTACTCTTGATACCAGTAAGTGCCAATGGCTCAATGCTATGTCATCCTGGGAAGTGTAGTTTTTAGCCTTTTCTGCCTAAGAGTGCTGATGCCTAACCAAACTGCAACTCCCAAGATTCATAGTATTACACTTTGGCAGTGAAAGTGATATCAAATTAATTCTACAGTATAGATGCACTCTCAGGCCCCATCTACACAGTCATGAAATCCAGTTTGAATTGCATTTTAATGGTTAGTGTAGACTGATAAAATGTTGATTGAACTGCATTGAATTGGATTATATGAGTCTGCACGCACACTGTCATATAATCCAGTTCAATGTAGTTAATCTGCATTCTGAAATGGGATTATATGGCAGTGTAGATGGGGCCTCAGTGATGTATTTTTATGCTATGCTTCCAATTGTTTTAAATCATGCTTTTAATATAGTTCTGATCTTATTTTGTTTTAATTGCATTTTTATACACATCTCCTTGAGTCCTATTTTGGAGAGAAAAGTGGGGTATAAATCCGACAAATAAAATATACATAAATAAGGTGTTGCAGGTATGGTAACAGGTCTCGAATGGATCCACCCCTCATTCTTGCAAGTTGATCTGCCGTGTAATCTTGGATTTCTCACTTTGCCTTTGTTTCTTTTTGTGTCTTGTTTATTTAGACAGTAGGCGCCTCTATCTGTCACTATGTGTTTGTGCTGTCTTCCTTTAAACTGTAAGCAGAGACAGCTTTTGAACATGTATTTGCAAAGTCTTTGACGTAAGGAAGCCCTGATCTTATCTCAAATCATTTCGCTATGGCTTCAATATGTTGCAGAAAGACCAGTGACCCTAAATGTTCTGGTATTTGATTGAGAGTACCTGAATCCAATCTGATGCTTGATGGGTTTTCCAGGCAGTTGGGGATAGTAATCTAGTGGACCAAAACTGTATGAAACAGTGTGATGGACTCTGAGAAATGTGCTGAATACTTGACTTGGTCTTATAATTCAAACTAATGTCAGGAGTGAATTCATTGCCCCATTGATATGAAGACCTCATGTTACCCCTGTATAGAATCTTATTTGAAGTCATGTTCCACTGGATTTGTACCCAAGATACTTTAAAGTCTCAAGTGGACTTTCTCAGCTGTGATATCCACCTTCTGAAACACTTCCTCCTATGTAGTTTGAGAAACAAAAGCAATGTTCATCTTTCAATATCTGTATTAACAAACTTTCTCCCATCCAGTACTTATTGTCACAGTCTTTTTAATTGATAGTTAGAAAGGTAAACTGGTTTAGCATCAGGGCTCCAAGATCATCTGGAGAAGCCATTCTTTTGGTCCCATCACCTTCTTAGGCCCATCTTGTGGAAACAATGACCTTCTCTGTGACTACTAGGCAGTTAACTAGAGAATTATCCCAACCTTATATAAGCTCCTGCACTTTAATTGGCCCTTTCCTGTACTTATGACACTTTAATGACCTACAACAACCCAGTAATTCCAGCCATGAAAGCCTTCGACAATACAAAATTATTATTATTATTATTATTATTATTATTATTATTATTATATTATTTCCAGACTTTGTAACTCTGGGTGCATCTGCACTGTAAAATTAATGCAGTTTGATGCCACTTTAACTGCTATGCCTCAATGCTATGGAATATTGGGGTTGTAGTTTCACTGTGTCTTTAGCCCGATGTATCTCATAAAGATTCACAAGGTCACATTCCTGGGAGAGGCCCTCAACAGTCTTTCTCTGAGAAACTGTCTTCTGAAGAAAATAATAATAATAATATGCAGAATTTACTCTCAAGATAGAAAACAAGTCTTTTTTAAACAGAGGCAAAGTTCTCAGGCACAACGAAGATCAATTCATCTGCAAGAGAAGAGAGATAAGAAACCCTTATCTGGTTGTAAGGGCAAGAGAAATTCTTTCCTTTTGGTTCTGGGGTCAGGAAAAGCTTTATATTGATACAAGGGAAAGAGTTGCCTCAGTCTCATCAATGTCAGAATTTCATGACTGTCTTGTTTCCAAGTGTTCCTAGTGCCATGTACTGAGTTTGCCAGGCTCCTGATCAGTATACTGGATTTTCATGCTGCCTTGTCCTATGGATTTTGTACTTTGAATCTTGTGTTTTACCTTGTGCCTTGAAGCTCATGGACTGTTCTTTATCTTGGGACTATACTATTTTACCATTTTTACTGCTTTGCCTACATTAATTCTTCAATAAATTGCTGGCTGTTTTTACCAAGCTGGTGTGGTGTTTAAGGTCAGAGGTGTTCCTGCTCTGGAGTGCAACATCATTTCTGTCAAAGAGGGCTAGTGCCTTACCAAACTACAACCCCCATTATTTCATAGAATTGAGTTAGTTAAACTGGTTTAAAATTATATTAATTCAGCAGTACAGATGTATTTTCCCTCCCTAGAGAGGCCAAGATGGCTCCGTCCTTGCTCTGTTTCTAACAGCAGGCAATAACATGTCTGTTCTACCAAGCCTTTGCAAATTGAAAAGAGTCGGGCAGTTAATAATAATAATGCTGAGTGGTGCTGTTTTGAATTTTAATTATCATTATTATTTTGTTTATTATTATGTTTGTGCATACCCACAAAGGAGACTCAAAGCTCCTTTAAAGGATTTGTGTGTTGTGTTTTAAATGTGTTTTAATATTTTAATATTTAATTTTAAATGTACAACTGTTTAAATGTTTGTTGATCTTATAATTTTATTTTGATTTTTGTATTTTTTTTAAAAATTGTATTGCTTCTAAAATGCTGTTAGCCAACTTGAGTTCCATTATCAGAAAGAAGGCAGGAAATAAATGTGCAAAATAATAATGAAATGATAGTATTTTAAATGGTTTTTAATTGTTTTAAGACTGCTTTTGCCTGATGAAATATATTCATCTTAATATGAGGCACTAGGGTATTTTACTTTATTAAAATCTGTTCCAAAAGTTTGCACCATTAATTTATTAATTCATTAGTTTCTCTATCGAAGTGGCTGATCTCCATAGGCTGATTGATTGGTTGATTGATTGATTGACTGATTGACTGGATGCAGCAGTTACTCCTTCATGTATTTTAAGTCATTAGAATTCATTAAGGGATGGAATCATTCTATCTCTGCCAAATGCAATAAAATTGATAGACGAAGAATGAAGGAAATGCATCATCACAAGGCTCCGTGGTGACTAGTTTGTTTTTCTAATATACCTGTCGCATCATAGATTTTAGAAACAAAATAATAGAAAAAAGATGTATTTGTTAAGCTCTGCTTGGAATGGGGAAAGGGAAGTGGGAGAATAATATGTTTGCTTTACAGGCAACTTCAAGCAGCCAGGCCCTTTTGGATTTCCAGGGCTAAAAACTGGTATCCAACCCACCTGTACTGGCCAACATGAAAATGGGTGGAGTATTTCGTGCTAACTAACAGTAGAGAAGTTAGAGAAATGGCTTTCTCCAGTTATCCTCATTTAATTTAATCTGTAACCCTTCTGTCTCCTCCACATTCTTTTCAGAGTCAATCCCTAGCTGATTCTTATGAGAATCACTGCCTATTCCCATTGTCTCAAAATATTTTTGCTTTTCCCCACAGAAACACCAGGCTCAACCAGAAAATCCCTTAGAGGCTTCACAGGCTTCAACAGAAACCATGGCTGCTAAAGTGGAACCATAGTGTTCAAATGGCATAGTATGAAAGGAACCTAGGAACTGTTGTATGTTATAGCTCTTGCTGCACACAGCTTGTCACTTGCTAGCACCCTCCATGCAATGCGATTTGCAGTGATGCAGTCTAACCTTACCTAGCAGCCACTATTCCTGTAGGCTACAGAGAAGAGAAAGAAGAGATGCATGGTTTCTGATAAGTATCTAATCTCATATTGTTGAAGGCTTTCATGGCCAAACTCACTGTAGTGTTGTGTGGTTTCTGGGCTGTATGGCCATGTTCTAGCAGCATTTTCTCCTAACGTTTCATCTGCATCTGTTGTTGGCATCTTCAGAAGTTCTGGTGGTGGTAAAGCAAGTGGAGTATATATACTACTCTGACAACCACTTTGTCAGACTACACAGAGAAGCCATTGAAATCCACAAACACATGGACAATTTCAACAGAAAGGAAGAAACTATAAAAATGAATAAAATCTGGCTACCACTATCGAGAAACCCCAGAATCAACACAGTAACTATTGAACACCATCCAGACACAGGAAGCCCCCAGGCAGCAAGCAATCAAGGGCCGGTGAGCACCACCCAGGCAAAGGATGCCACCAGGCCACTTACAGACAAATGCCCTCCCACCCTGGACATTCTACAGGTATATATACTCCACTTGCTTTACCACCATCAGATCCTCCGAAGATACCAGCCACAGATGAAAGTGAAACATTAGGAGAAAATGTTGCTAGGACATGGCCATACAACTGCACAACACTCAAGTATCTAATCTTGGCTCCTCTATCACCAGCTATCCCAGCAAGCCAGCTGAAGCATTTCCATCTAGCTGGTCATTATAGGAAAATTTTCCTTCTTTTCTTCCCCCCTCCCCTTATTCCTTGTTTGTCATGTTATAAATTTGTAATCCTGAATAAATTGACCTCTGCAAGGCACTTTGGGAGAGTACAGATAGAGTACAGATGTGACGAACAAACAAATGCGACAGACATGCATGCAAAATGGCATTTGTTGTACTATTTATGACACTGCACAATATCTGAAAAGGACAAGAATAATAAGCCAGCATTGAAAGTCATGGGAATATTTGGCTCTACCCATCCAAAAAGAAATCTTTTTTTGTGTAGTATGTTTTCCAGACCAGTCAAACTGTTTATATTAGTTCAGCCTTCCATTTTTGCTGACATCTCTGAAGGCTTGGAGAGAGACGAATTCCCCATTTAATTTTATATCATGATAGTATCAGAAATGGGACTCCCTAGGTTTGCATAGAAATAATTGATGCTATTTACATTTCACATTCTTAACGGATCATAACAAGCTCTCTGAAGATTTGCCCTGAAATTGTTTTCCTGTTGAAGTCTCACAACACAGCAGCAGTATAATGACATTTTAATGGGGTCTCTATAGACATACAGTGCAATTGTCAGGAGAACATTGTGGCGATGTTAATTGAATTGAGAGCACACATTGTTGATCTAAAATGTGAACAATAATAATTACTCTGTTAGAAGAGGAAAAGCAAAAGGATGAGGAAAGATTCTCAGATGTCTATATAACAAACCAGGCTGGGTTGTTTGCATTCTTAGATGCTTTATATGTACACAAACATGGCAGAATTTAATAGAAAAGCAAATTTTCACCTTCCTTGCATTTAAAGACAAAACGAAACAGGCTTTCAACCTTATGGTTCAAATATGAACCTTGAAGTTGAATGATGGGAAATAGCTGTTTCTGACAATTATTGAACAAGAATGGATCAGTAATTTAATGCTATCCACTTAGACCTCAACCTTGATTAAAGTTTTGACTTTGAAAACAGAGCCTAATTAACTATATTTGGTGTTGTGAATGGCACTCATCTTCCATACATTTATGATTTTATTTATTTATTATTTATTTACAGTATTTATATTCCACCCTTCTCACCCTGCAGGGGACTCAGGGTGGATCACAATGCACATATACATGGCAAACATTCAATGCCATACACACATAACATACATACAGACACACAAACTTCCCAGCTTCATGAGGGTATGCTTCAAATTCCGGCCACTGGGGGAGCTGTCACTTCACTGTTCACTTGTGACACTGATGGAGTACTTCCTTATTCTTTTGCATGCTGCTGGAGATTTTTATGGCATCATAAATTAGTTACCCTCCCCGGATAAGCGCTACCTAAATTTCCTACTTGACAGATGCAACTGTCTTTCAGGCAGCAAAGGTCAACAGAAAGCTAGACAAATGGTTGGGAGCTTATTTCGACCCGGGCTTGCTTTGAACTCATGACCTTTCGGTCAGTAGTGATTTTAATGCAGCTGACTTCCCAACCAGCTGTGCCACAACCCGATCTATACAGAATGGACTGAGATTTTAATGGCTATTTAGCAATATTACTATCACTGCTTTTCTCTGCATTGTTTTGCATATATTTATATGTATCCCTCAAATGAGAAAATACCATGCATCTGTTTGATACCTAGGTGAGCTGCAGTAGCCATTAAACAATTATAATACTTTCCCTTATTCTTCCTATAATGGCATCTGAAGCTTGAACAGTTGAAATGTGGTCCATTGGCACATTAAGTAGTGTTCTTCTTGCCATGTAACTGTTTGGAGCCCCTCTGCCCACAAAACAAAAGGTTCTAATCCCAAAGAACGATAACATTTATTCCTATTTACAATCCTGTAAGATACATAACTAATGTGACAATTTTATAACAAAAGCATTTGATTCCAGGAAGCCAATAATTTTTGTATCCACAGTGAAGGATGAGCCAAATATAGTAGTCATATGGTTAAAAGTGCATTTAGGGAAAGGACCACATCAAATGGACTTTTACTTATGTATAGTCAGATCTGATCAGAGGCATACAGCAAAGGCAGAAGGTGCTTTGTATTTAATATGATTTGGAAATGAATGTTTGGGAAAGGGCATGCATTCAAGAAAAAAGCAATTGACCTTTTTTCAGTGTACTGAGCATAGCCTTTTGCAAGAAGGAAACCATAGATCAATGACATAAACAAACAAATTGGTTGGTGGCACAATAAGGCTTTTCGTCA
Source organism: Anolis sagrei (assembly GCF_037176765.1). Classification (NCBI taxonomy): domain Eukaryota; kingdom Metazoa; phylum Chordata; class Lepidosauria; order Squamata; family Anolidae; genus Anolis; species Anolis sagrei. The sequence continues at coordinate 27,937,520 of NC_090021.1, read as the reverse complement.
GCTTTTCATGTGCCTGAAAATTATTGATCAGCCATGGAATTCATGTAGCTCAATCTCTTCAGCAACTCTGTAGCAGTACAATGGCGTACACTGTTGTAGCTTGATAAGTCAGGGGATTAGTAAGGAGATATAATACTAAAGGGCTTGGTGCATCCGTTGCCAGGAGGTGGACAGTCAAGGGTTGACAAACCAGGTGGGCTTCAGGCTGTTGGGGTATCTCTGAAGATTATTGGCCAAGATCCTGCAACAACTCTACAATAGCATACATTAGGCTGATAATTCAGGGGATTAGTAAAGAGATATAATGCATGAAAAGCTTCATGCATCTTTGCTTCCCAAAGGGTAGACACTGAAGGTTGCCAAAGAAACTGGCCTTCAGGCATATGGAACATCTTTGAATATTGTGATCAAGATACCAGTGCAGTGGTGCTTCAAACTACTTTTGGTGACATGGAGAGCCTGGTCCAAACCACCCCATCCAGTGACCTTTGTGTGATATTCACCCAGTTTGTCCTTCCAGCAGGAAAATGCATGCTCACATTGTCAAAATAACTACATTCCAGACCTACAGGGCATCCTGAAGATTGTAGTCAAGATCCTGTGACAATGCTACAGCTGTACATAAGCATATACCATAGAAGATTAATAACTCAAGGGATTAGTACAGAAATTGAAAAGGGCTTGACACAAGCTGAGTAAAACTTCTGGGGGTTAGAGTCCCCTCCAAAATTGAAAACCTACAGGTAGTGTAGGCCTGTTCTACTGGTGTATTTGCAGAGGCTGCTCCCTCTATCTGGCTTTGTCTTTCCAGCATTCAAAAATAGTTGGGGAACGGCATGGTGGAGCTCAATTTCCCAACCACTCATAACCTGCAGTGGTGCTCCTGGGCTCATTTTTATGGCTCTTGAGGAAAAAAAAGGGAGTGGCCTCCAACCTCAGTAAAGCAGAGCAGCTTATTCTACCACCACCTGTTCTATACATCTTGTAGAAGGAGGTAATTGATATTTCCTTCCACAATGTTCCAAAAAAGTACATATGGGAACATAAGTTTTAGTGATTGTACTAACAGATTTCCTGCCTATACATTAAGTATAGGCAAGAATCTTGTTAGTACTTTCCTTTTCTCAGTGACAATGGTGTTTTTTTTTTTTAGTTCAGTCATGGAGCCCAATGGCTCCCATCACATCTTGGAGAATTACTTCCAGGGCAGTTCTGTGGCTGAACTGGAGCAAAAAACCTGCCACTGCTGAAAAATTGTCACCGCTAGCTAATGAGAGGATCCAGGGAAAGATGGTTGAGCCGAATTAAGGATGCTTCCCTCCTTTGATGAGGTAGGGGGAAGCCAAGATAGTGCAGGGCACAAGGCGACAGGTCTCCACACCCTCTGCTTGGGTGCCACTGGGATTGCCAAGATCCGCGGCAATCCAGGATGATTCCAGCAGCCTGTATGATGAGGCTGTATATAGTTAATGTATATCCTCCCCTATCAAACTAAAAGTGCCTTACACGTTAAAACACTAAGACAATATCACCATTAAAAAATCAAATTTAAAGCACAATTAAACATTTAAAACATTAATCTGAAACAGTAAAAACACCTAAAATCTATTACACATAAAGAACAAGCATAGTTGTTGCACTGTCTCAACCAGTTAAAAGCCAAGGGTCTGTTTAAATAAACATGTATTTGTCTTTTGGTGAAAAGAAAGCAGAGAGGGGGCCAATTGGGCCTCTCTTGGAAGAGAATTCCATAGATAAGCCTTAGGAAGTTTCCTCCTGTTTTACCGAGGCCTTTGGGATCAGACCAAGCCAAGCCACTTGAAGCAATACAGAACCTTGGAAAGCTCCTAGTAGACCCTACTAACTGAGCTATGGAACAAACATTGGCTCAACAGGGGCACCTGAGAATTTGTACAGTAGAGGCAGTCAGTGCCTCTTCTGCAACAGGGAGACATCTATACTTTGGCAATACAGATGAAATGTACAGATATAAATTGGCTTGAAGACATTATATGTGAAAGGGATAAATTAATCTTAGTAGACCACAAACTGAACATGAGTCATCTAAGAAAGCCAATGCAATTCTAGACAACAGAAGTCTCATGAGAGATTTCGAATTTTCTCCCAGAGAGCTCTAGTGCTTCCCCAACCTAAAAATCCAAGAATTCTGCAGACTAAACAAGCTGAAGTTTGTCCTCTTAACTCAGGCTGGATCTACACAGCCATATGATCTAATTCAATGTAGCTAATCTGCATTCAGAAACTGGATTACATGGCAGTATAGAGGGGGCTGCATACAGCATGAGGTGGAAACCATGGAGTCTATGTGTGGCATTGAGCAATGGAGCCCTTTGGATGCTCCAAATGTCTAATAACCTCCAGAGTTTGCTGTTGCAAATGCTGTGAAGTTGACTTTAAGTTATGGTAACTATAACAAATTGCCACCACTTATCACAAAATATGGAGGGAGGGAAGGCAGAATCTGCCCCAGTCACACCACACACAAGATGGAGGACAAATGACAAGATCTGGCCCAAGTAAAGGCCATGAGGAAATCAGAGCACACACACCCTCACACACACAAGGCCAGTCAGGGGGAAGCTATCACTGTCTTATATATTTATTATTATTATTTATTAAAGGTTTCTATTGCTGCCACCAATTTATTATTTTAATAGGCCACCTCCTTCACTGGAATGTTTAAAAAGCCACACGAAGACTTTAGTTGGAATAAAACAGGAATATGTTGTTTATTGTGAACAGTCAATATGCGTAATGGTTTCAAAATACTTGTCAAGCATTACTTCTTACAGAGGATGGTACTTTTATCTTGAGTTTCTTAAAACAAAGTACCATACACAGAAATCGAAATAGGATCTTTTAAACCTTTGAAATCTCCCTTCCTCCCACAGCACTCTAATCACTATAGAGGCCTATTAACTGTTGTTCTCAAAGAGGTATCTTTAAACTACAAACAGTTTCCAAACTCTTCCTTCCCCCTTCAAAACTTCCAATTGTTTTCTTCCCCCACAAAACTCCTAACTGATCTTAAAATCACTGCCTCAGCTTCTTTTCTTTCCTTCTGGCTCCACCCATCTCCAGTTGCCGAAAGTAGATATGATCAATGGACCAAGAGGTTTGGGCGCTAACTAGTGTTATAGTATGTGGAGTGTGCCAAGAAACCATTTGGTGGTGACCTGAGAAGAGGGTTTTCCCAGTGGTTGCTCCCAGGCTGTGTAACTCCCATCCAAAGGGCTGCCTTTCTTTGTGTTGACCTTCTATAGGCAGGCAAAGGCATTTTTTTCAGGGAGAATTCTGGCAATTCACAGGCTGCTAAAGCTATTTTTAACAGAGTGAGTGTTGTACTTTTTATTGATGTACCTTTTGTTGATGTACTATGTACTTTCTCTCTAATTGACTTGGCTTCTAATGTTATAATTCCTTTAATTGCATTTTAATATTATAGCTTTTTGTATGCATGATTTTAACTTGTAACATTTTCATCAGCCTAGTTCTCAGTTTTTTTTTTGGGGGGGGGGAGGAGGCTAGAAAGCCAATAAATTAATACATTACAATACTATAAGATTTTGTAATTATAGTAATGTATGCAACAAAGCAAAAAGGCCAGGAACTTTACCATATTGGGGGGGGGGGGGGGGGTTACACAAAATTAATTGCTACTAAGTTCTATGGGTTTATTACTGAGGAAAATGCATTGGATGACAGTTTTGCAATGTTCTCCTCTCCATGTTCCATCAGAAGCAAACTCCCTAGGTTCAGCTGGATTTGGGTCTGATTTTATAATGTAAAGTTTATTTAAAAATAATATCACTGGGGATGAAGGGCCTGATAGTCACCTATCAGCAGTAAGTACCTGGACTGCAGGTCGGTTGGGCTTTGTTATATAGGCTTTTAATTTATCCTTCAAGAGATGTCATGTTCAAATCATTTGCAGCTTGCCTTTGTCAGTTTTCTCATGTGGCTTCCTTTCAAAAATCTATATATGGTATTTTTTCCTGTCAAAATTACTATGAAGTCCAGGTGTGGAGAAAACAGAGCACCTTTAATGGATTTTGAACGTAACATACTTCATGTAGTTTGCTATTTTGGGGTAAGTGTTTTTATCACCACAAAACCCTTGACTTCTGTTGCAGATTTAGTCATGTGATTCCTCCAATCTATAGTGGAATAATGCAAACAATAAAATCAGGTGATCAGCTTGGTCAAGGTTGAGGAAGCCTTTCTATCAGTCAAACATTTCCATCGGTCTCACTTATCATAGCAGTGGTAAAGGATTACAAGAGGTATATTTCTCTCTATGAACCATCTGGGGATTGTCTGGGGAGGCCTTGCCCTTGGTTCCACCTCCTTCGCAGGTGCGGTTTGTGGGGATGAGAGACAGGGCCTTCTCAGTGCTTGCCCCTCGGCTATGGAACTCCCTTCCTAGTGAAATCAGGTCAGCCCCTTCCTTCCTGACCTTCAGAAAGCAAATAAAACATGACTCTGGGATCAAGTCTTTGGCCAAAAGTGAAGTAAATAAGTAAAGTGGAATTATGTGCAGTAATGACCAGAATGGTCTTTGACTATGTCCTCAAATTACATGATTTTAAAAATGTGTTTTTAATGTTTACATTGCTTTTTAATTTTTGTTTTAATTTACATGTTTAATATTTATTGTCTGTTGATGGCACTGAATTGCTGTCAATTGTAAGGCTGCTCTGAGTTCCCTTTGGGGTTGAGAGGGGTGGGATATAAATATAGTAAGTAAATAAATAAATAAAGATTCATCAGTCCGGCTCTAGACTGGCAAAACCACCCCTGAGTATTCCTTGCCTAAGAAAACTCTGTAGAATTCATGGAGGTGCCCTAAATGGACAGGCAACATGGTGCTCACACAGATGTGAATAGGAAAACAGTTTAATAGGACAACCATTTAGTCATGAAATCATCTGCATATCCACTCAGAGCCAAGTCCCATTGAGCTCAGTCATGCATGTCCCTAAAACGCAAGGTTCCCGAAGTGCCTGTGGAGAATGAATGTAATTCTGACTTAGACTATGTAACATTGCATGGACTGAAAACAAAATGATCCACCTGTTTTTGAAGGCTATTAATTGATAATGAACTGTGCTCCATTTGGAAGGCCTGTTCTAAGTCATGCTGAAATCAATGAGAGGCCTTCTATTGACTTCCTATGGAATTGGATCGGATCCTATAGCTGTAGGCGCCACTGAAAAGGTCACTTCATTTAATTCCTGGCCTCTTTTTATTGCAATTGTCGCTAAAAGGAAAAGAAATGATTTTTAATCAATGTCCTGTGTTCTTTTCCTTTGCATGTGGCATACTCAAGGGGCTTTTCATAGAAAAGAAGGCGAGGAGGTCATTCCCTTATTGCTTTTCTTGTTAGGCTTGCTAAAGGACCAGGAACAGAGGGGGAGAATGGCCTGGCCAGGTATTTGATCTTTTGCCAGAATTTTTCTGTGCAAAGGCCAGATATTTTTTTAAAGCAAAAGAGTTAGTCATGCCATCCCACTAACGTACTTGGGAACAGAAGAAAAACCTTGCTGGAGGTGATCAAAATGCCTCCAAGAGTACCTAAAAATGCTCCCAAAATTAATTTTAAAGGCAGTGTGGTATGGTGGTTTGAGCCCTGGACCATGACTCTGGAGACCAGGAGGAGTAAAGCTAAGCATCATCAGTGTAGTGTTGACACCCAACCCGCAAACACCGAATGATATCATTCACCATTTCCATATAGATATTAAGCAGCATGAGAGAGTAAGATGAAATCCTGCAGTCTGACTATAGCTTAATAGCCACAGGACTGGAGTTCCTCCGAGCCACATTCTAGAACTGATCTCACAGATAAAATCAGAGCCATTTGTAATGCAGAGACCCCTATTCCCATCTAACATAGCTGTTCTTGTAAGGTATCATGATCAGTGGCATCAAATGCTGATGAAAGGTCCAGGAATATTAAAAGGGTATCACTCTCCTTGTATTTTCCCAGAAGAAGGTAATCCAAAGCTTTCATGTATTGTCGAAGGCTTTCATGGCCGGAATCACTGGGTTGTTGTAGGTTTTTTGGGCTATATGGCCATGTTCCAGAAGCATTCTCTCCTGACATTTCGCCTGCATCTATGGCAAGCATTCTCAGAGGTTGTGACGTCTATGGGCACAAAAATGGCACCGCTTGATACCTGTAATGATGATAGCTAGAGCAATGAAGCGACATGAGAGAAGGGAGGAGGGAAAGGAGGAATTGTTTAATGGTTAATGTTTATATGTATTTTTAATTTCTTGTTTTAATATATACATTTATTTTATTGTATGTATATTTTACGGCACCAAATTGTTGCCTACTGTAAGACCGCTCTGAGTCCCCATCGGGGTGAGATGGGCAATATACAAATGAAGTAAATTAATAAGTAAATAGTTTTGTCCTTTCACCGCTTCCATCTCCAATTGCTTCTTCACTCCGGCAACTATTGTCACTCCAGCTACAGATTAAAAAATGCTGCCATTTTCATGCCTGGTAGCAGAACAACGAGGCAAAGGAAGTGCCATCCTCTGTCCCTGGGCTGGCCAAGCCCAGGAAAAGTGGCATGGTGGTGTAAACAGCCACAGCTGTTTCCTTAATAGGAAGCTACACAACTTAATAGGAAGCTACACAACTGCCCAAATGCAGAAGAGCCCCAGAGCACAACTTTTGTTAATACAGTTCAAAGTCACATTAGCCCGAATTAGCTATGTGTGTCATGCAGCTGCCATGGAGTTGATTGTTGTGACTCAGCTGGAATCACAGAGTGATAGTGTCAATGATTCTGATGAGGATGATGGGATTCAGTTTCACAATCAGGTGCAAAGTGATGTCCCTGTAATAGATGATAAAGGACAGGGTGCAGAAGTTCAGTTTCCCACAGCAAAGGATGACGTGGTTGACAGTGAAACTAGCCAGAGCCAGGTGCGTGCTGATTCAGGAAGGGAGGACAGTTGTTCTCAGCCAGATAATGAGCAAGAAAGCACTAACGAACAGATTGACCTTGATGAGGAAGAACTTTAGATCGAGCTGGCCATTTAGAATTCAAGGTCCGAAGGAGTGTGAGAATTGCAAACAAGCGGGAAGCTAAGGGCTAGAGAAACGCCTTCATGTTTTGCAAAAGATATTACACAGGCTGTTTGAAAATATCCCATTGTCAGAGCAACTTCCCATTTCAGTCAAGAAGCTTACATTGTTTGCCTGGATTTATCTTGCAGTTTTCATGTTCATGGCTTCAGGATTTTGTCATGTTTTCATGGGACTTTTCTTTGCTGATGCCTTTGTGGATCTTGCTTTCAAGTGTTACCTTGTTTTGATCTTTGAAACAATACTTTCGCTTTTATGAATTTTTTATCTTTTACTTTTAATAAACCATAAAGACTACAGGCTGTGTGCTGTTTGGTGTCTTAAGCAAGGTGATTCTACTCTGAGGTGCGACACTGATCTGCAACCTCATGCATGATAACGAATCCATATAGACTGGCTGTAGGGCAGTGGTTCTCAACCTGTGGGTCTCCAGATGTTTTGGCCTTCCAGAAATCCTAACAGCTGGTAAACTGGGAGTTGTAGGCCAAAACACCCGGGGACTCCCAGGTAAAGTACCATTGCTGTAGGGCAGTGTTTCTCAACCTGTGAGTCCCCTGATGCTTTGGCCTTCAACTCCCAGAAATCCTAACAGCTGGTAAACTGGCTGGGATTTCTGGGAGTTGTAGGCCAAAACATCTAGGGGCCCACAGGTTGAGAACCATTGCTGTAAGGGATTCCTGACTACTATCAATATTGACTTGCAGTCCTTATCCCTTACCAATGTCTCTGCTGTTGTATGAAAGCATAAGCTTGGCCTTCCTTAGCTTCCAAGTTCAGGCATGCTTGGGTTTTTCTAAAGCACACATGTCGAATGCAAGGCTTGTGGGGTGAATCCGGCCCTCTGTGTCATTTTATGTGGCCTGTGAGTCTTTCAATGTCAAGGCAACACAGTTACATTTGTGCAGTCCTTCGATTACAAATGGCCCTCTGAAAGCAAGCAGAAGGTTGATGTGGCCCTCAGTGAAAATAAGTTGAAACCTCTATTCTAGGGTATTATGAAGAACGTTAATCTTACAGACCCAAAAGTTATCAACTCTTGGCCTATGGGATCAGACAAGGAGTACAATACAATTGTATAAGTAAGGAGATGTTGACATGACCTACAAGAGTTTTCTGCCTATCAACTGGAGACAAGGGATTAAAGTATTGTCCTATCTCTCTAATTTTGATGAAACTTGTGCAACTGACAATAGGTTGGATTTGCTCTTAGCTTTAGAAGCCTTGCAAAAAAAATTTTTTTTGGTTGTCGAAAGAACCACAGGGGAGAAAAGTATTATTATATAAAGGAGGAATTGCTTTCAGATTCAATCATCATTCTAACCAGGACATGGCATCCCACTACCTAATGACAAGCCCTGAGGATTTAGAAAAAAAAGCTCAGCAACAAAAAATACACCAAGGCTTTAACCCAAACCTGTATTTGATTGAAATTACTCATGCTGTGGTGGTTTAACCAAGCATCCATCTTTAGGTGTGCTTGATCAAAACTGGCAGGCAAAATACAGTGAGCGGTGACAATTAATCTCTGTGAGTGGAGAGGAGGAAAAGAGCAGGATGTGGTGTAATCTTGCAGAGTCTTCCCACCTCTTCACCTGCCTGCAATGCATGCTGCTGTTGGGGTTCACACATCTCTTCCTCCCAAAAGATTTTGCACAGGTAATAATAACATGACCCTGGGAAGCTGGAGGTCAAGAACCAAAGGAAGTGAGTTTTTCCTCACAGGAGAAATGCCAATCAAACTCCAGCAAAACACTGACATGAATTTTCTCAAAATGCATTTCTTTCTTTTAGTTTAGTAGTGCTCCAGATAGTCGTATAGTTTGAGATATTTCTCTTTCTTAGAGAAAAGGAAAATCACTTGCAATTACTATAGGTAATCCCAGAGGGGAGAAGAGATTGCAAAAGTTACTTAGAACTTAGAAAAGTTACTTTGGGGATACCCCTTGGATTTTGAGTTGAATCCCCACCCCCTCCAACACATATGCAACTGTTTCAAACTAGGGAGAAAAGAATATGTAAGGACCAGACCTTGGAAGTGTTGAACATCCGTTATCCAGAATCCCAAAATTGTTTCTGTGATAGTGACCCCTTTGCTTGCTGATGATTCAGTGTACATAAACTTTGTTTCAGGCACATCATTATTTTAAAATATTATGTATAAAAAAGCTTTCTCTCCTGATGTTTTGCCTGCATCTATGGCAGGCATCCTCAGAGGTTGTCAGGTCTGTTGGAAACTAGGAAAGGGGTTTATATATATGTGGAATGTCCAGAGTGGAAGAAAGAACTCTGTCCATTTGGGGTAAGTGTGAATGTTGCAATTGGCCACCTTGATTAGCATTTAATGACCTAGCAGTTTTCAAGGTCTGTCTTCTTACTGCCTGGGTGAATCCTTTGTTAGGATTTGTCCCACCCTGGACATTCCACAGATATATAAACCCATTTTTCCTAGTTTCCAACTGACCTCACAACCTCTGAGGATGCCTGTCATAGATGCAGGTGAAACATCAGGAGAGAATGCTTCTAGAACATGACCATAACAGCCCGGAAAACACACAACAACCCAGTGATTCTGGCCATGAAAGCCTTTGACATTATGTATAAACTGCATTTATAATGTATGTAAAACATAAATGAATGTTTGTTTAGCTTTTGGTCCCATCATCAAGAATATGCCATTGTGAATCATTCTTATGAACATTCCTTCTGCATAATCATGAGAAGAGTTGATGGTCCTAAATCCAATAGTTAATTCCTACTAGAGTGGGAACTTTCAGTTATTCGGTGGTACTCCTCTAATTAGCACTAACAATTGGATTTAGGCCATTATGTTGATTTTTTTAATAAATGGAATTATTTGCTTAAGAGCCTAATAGTGCTGGAGGCATGGGCAGCATGTGACACACAGCTGCTTGGTTTTGCTAGAGACCCACCCTGGAAAAATCATATCATAATCGGCCTTTTGCTGCCTTTGCAACATTCAGTATTATCTCACTGACCTACTTATCAACAAAGGGAGAAAACTAGAAGTTTAGTGATGGCTTCTACTAAACACTGTGGAACAGATTTCGGAATGATAGAAGAAGAGTGACCAACATTGCAATACCCTCATTAGAGACAAAGGAGAGGTTTGTCTTTCTTCCAGAGTCTCTCCTCTACCTCATTGCAAAAAGGACGCTGTAGTCATGCAATTACCACAACTGAACCTCTGAACCGTTTCCGAAAGCTGCTGGAACATTGTCCTGGCTTAACCTGAAATGACTCCCTGAATGGGTAATAATAGCCACAGTGACAATGGAGGATCTATGTCCATCACCCTTCTCATCAGTTATGCAGGTAACACATAATTTGGATCATTAAAAGCCACGGCTAATGTGTTGACTCATTCAGAGCCAAGGAGGGCAACTGGCAAGTCGGTTTAACAGATCATTTGCAAGATTTCAGCAGTTGTCACATTGGCTGCATCCTCATTGGGGAGCAGCTGTTTTGTCCCAAACAATTGAGATCATTGTGCCGGAGAATGCAAAGAGGCCGCTGGCAGTATGTAGGACATGCCAGGAATCTGTGGACAAAGGCACTCGGAAACTGCGCTCAGGCCTTGCTTGGGCTCATAATACGGGCTCAGCATGAAATATAAATGAGTGACATCTGTTTTTGCTTTTAAGAGCACCATATGCATGGCAAACCATTAGCCACTGGATGGAAAACTGGGTGACAGTATGGGGACTGGGCATTTTAATGAAGCGTGCAATAGAAGGAGCACTTTTCTGGAATGGGGATGAACTAAAGTGAAATGGAAGAGAATTGTGAATCCAGAGGGCCAGAACCTCCTTATTTTTGTTTTGCATGGAGGTGTCATTGCATGAGCCAAGGAGATTTTTAGAACTGGGTTTGTAAATAATATTAATATAATAAACTTTATTTATACCCCCACCACCATCTCCCCAGAAGGGACTCAGAGCAGCTTACATGAGGTCAAGCCCTGCAATACATTACAGCAAAATATAATACAGAACAACAAAATAACACCACAATAAAATAAATAAAACAAAGTAAAATAAACAGTGCAAAATAACATAATAGAAAATCAATGGAAAAAACAAACACAGTGAGCAGGTCTAATGCATGACATAAAATGATAAAACTCTGGATGGGATAGAAATGAAAAAGGTATATTTGAGGGGGAAGGAGCTCATAGGGGACAGAACGGTGGGGTTAGGCCTTCAATAAGGTGGGAGAAAAGTGCAGTATGAGGACAACACTGTGGGTGAACCAACAGGAATGGAATATATGGTCACTCTCCAAAGGCACATCGGAAAAGCCAAGTTTTAAGATCTTTATTAAAGGCTGCTAGGGTGAGGGCTTGCCTAATCTCACCAGGTAGCAAGTTCCACAGCTGGGGGGCCACAGCGGAGAAGGCTCTCTCCCTCGTTCCCATAAGTCATGCCTGTGATAGAGGAAGGGGCAAAAGGAGGGCCTCTCCAGAGTATCAAAGTGATCATGCAGGTTTGTGGCAGGAGATGCAATCATGAAGGTAGGCGGGTCCCAAACTGTTTAGGACTTAATAGGTGATAACCTGCACCCTGAATTGGGACTGGAAAATGAACAGCAGCCAATGGAGTGAGGTGGAATTCTGCAGTTGTTGGAATTAGCACCTTTAGAACCCTCCACCATTTATTACAAGATTTACATTGCCAACCTTCAATATATGTTTCTTAGGTAAAATGAGAAATAAATATAGGCTGGGCATCACTTAGCAGAACTCTGAAAATTAAAATTTATTTATTTGCACTTGCATTTTTCTCACCCCTGGGGGGACTCAAAGCGTAGTAATGGCAAAATTCAAGGCCTCACATGTTTAATATAAATTACATATCTAAAATACATATAACTATATATTAAAACCAGTTAAACTATAAAACATCAGACATGGACATAGACATAAAACAATTGACATAGCACCAACCCCGAGGTTGTCATTAAACCACTTTAACATTGCCATCTCTCTCCAAATACTTGCTTGAATAGCCAAGTTTTCCAGTTGTTTTCTAAATGCCATGAGGGAGGAGCCAATCTAGTCTCGCTGGGGAAGTAATTCTACAGCTGAGGGGTCACCACCTAGAAGGCCATGTCTTTTGTCCTCACCAATAGCAACTGCGAGGGTGGCAGGACTGAGAGCAGGACCTCCCCAGCCAACCTTAATGTTTTAACTGGCTCATAAAGAGAGATGCATTTGGATAGATAAGCTGAATCAGAACCGTTTAGGGATTTATAGGCTAAAGGCAGCACTTGAATTGTGCTCGGTAGCAGACTGGAGCCAGTGGAGCTGATGCAATAGGGTGTCGTATGCTCCTTTGTACACTGTTCCAGTAAGAAATCTGGCTGCTGCCTGTTGAAGCTTCCAAACAATCTTCAAAGACAACCCCACGTAGAGTGCATTGCAATAGTCTATTTGAGATATAATGAGAGAGTGATCCACCATGGCCAGGTCTGACTTGCCAAGGCATGGGTGCAGCTGGTGCACAAGTTTTAATTGTGCGAATGCTCCCCTGGCAACCGTTGAAACTTGAGGATCCAGGCTCAGCGATGAGCCTAGGAGAACTCGCAAGCTGTGAACCTGTGTCTTCAGGGGGAATGTAACCCTGTCCAGCACAGGATGTAACCCTATATCCTATTTGGTCTTGTGACTGACCAGGAGTGCCTCTGTTTTGTCTGAATTCAGTTTCAATTTGTTTGCCCTCATCCAGATCATCACAACTGCCAAGCACCAGTTCAGAACCTGAACAGCCTCCTTAGCAGCAGGTGGAAAGGAGTAGTAGAGTTGTACGTCGTCTGCATAGAGATGTCCACATAAGTGTCTGAGGGCCCTTCCAGAGCTGAAACCATGCATATTTTGGTCAAAATGATATTATTTACCAGTGGGTAGAATCGTGGAATTGGAAGAGACCACAATGACCTTCCAGAGCAATCCTTGCCATGCAGGAACACATAATCAAAGCACTGTCTTCTCAATATCTTTTTCTAAAGGAAAACTGATGTATTACAGGCTGGACATAACTGTCTATGTAGAGGGCAGGCAATTTGAGACACTGTGGTTTCATTTATCGTGTCGTATAAAATATATCCTCGCAATGTATTTTTTAGGTTCTCCAGTGTGATTCTATGAGTCGGAAGTCTTAATTCCAATATGGTCCAATATTATGATTGATTTTCCGTATACATATTAAGTCTGGGCAGATTTCCCCTATGGATAAGGGGGTCCTACTGCATATGAGGTACTGCATTGAGTTACAAGTATATGTAACCCATGATGTATGGAGAAGGAGTGTAAACACTGAGATGGATGTTGCATTGAGCTTATTTATAAAACAATTTTCTATGGTGGAGTTGTATCTTCTGGATCTCCATGGTTCAGATCTCAGCCAGGTTAACAGCAAGCTAATGAAATGTCCTTACTCAGAATCTGAGTTCAGTGCAGGAAAAGCAAGAGTCATGTAAGTACGGAGTCCTGTGCATTTTCTTGCATTCAGTCCAATAATCTTTGCAGTGTGTTAAGATGTGAGAGGTTTCTTTTCCTGCTCCGCTGTGCTAGCCGAGAGCTTGTCTGTCAGCTATTGTTATTTAGCACATCCGTAGCTGCCTGCAGGAGTGGAGTCAGTGAATGTTTGAAATGTGATGTTCATAGATTATTTTAAGGGACACACACTCACACACGCATGTACAGAGACTCAAAACTGCTAGGTCGCATTCACACATTGGCACTTTAAGTGGCTTATAACATGGTAACACCAGTAAGGGTCCACAGCACTTAGGGTTTTTAAAAAATGCTTTAGCACCATTTAAAGTATTTTACCCCGGGTCATCTCCCAAGGTGGTCTAGCATAAAGAGCATTAACCTAATGCAGTGTAAACATAGTGTAAATGCATAAAGCACTTTAAACGGCCACCCTCTGGGTTCCAGTCATCCCAGCATGCCTCAGGGCCAGGCAGACAAGAAGAAAAACGTTCAGTTCCATACCTTTTCTCTTCCCTGCCAAGAATATGAAGTATGAACGTCTTCAGCAGCCACATGAGCACAGGAAATTCAACAGGCACAGCTCCCCACTACTGTATTCCTATGGTCGGAAAAGAGAGACTTGGTGAACATCTAGGTTATTACATTGCTGTTTGGAGCATTCAGAAACTCAGTCTAGAAAATTGTGAGAACTTCCTAGCAGGGCCGATGGTGACAATGGTTCCTATTTACAATATTTTGTGCAAAGGGACTCCCCTCAAAGACAATTCAATCAGACATAGGTTTTTAAAAATTCAGATGTAAAAACAGAGAATCCCTCTTAACAATAAGAAATTAAAGGTTTATTTATTTATTTACAGCATTTCTACCCCGCCCTTCCCAACCCCCGAGGGGGGACTCAGAATGACTAACACTGACAACAATTCGATGCCGCAATATAACAACAATATAAAACCATAAATACGCAATAGATTAAAAAAAATAACATTAATTATACAGTCACATAGTCGTTTCCATTATCATAACAATCATATGGTCCAGTTCAATGTCCAAAGTGCCATTGTGCCTGCTAGCCAAAAGCCTGGTTCCAAAACCACAATTTCAGTTTTTTTCTAAAGGAAAGGAGGGAGGACGTTGATCTAATCTCACTGGGGAGTGAATTCCACAAGTGGGGAGTCACCACAGAGAAGGCCCTGTCCCTCATCCCCACCAGACGCGCTTGCAAGGGGAACGTAGAGGGAGATACGTTCAGACAAGTAAGCTGGGCTGGATTCCGAAATCCTCAAAAAATCCAAATTCAGTCACATGGGTGGCTGAGAGAGTGACATCTTTGCTTTCTGATGGTTCAGTGTACACAGCCTTTGTTTCATGCAAAATTATTACAAATATTGTGTATAAAATTATCTTTAGACTCATCATTGTCATCATAAGCTATCTCTTGTGGCCAAGCATTATTGTCTTCCATGGGTAGGGTCTTGGTAGTGAGCTCGCAAGTGACTGTGGAGACCTTTTCTGGATCTGCATGGTCTTTTGCAGTGAGGGCATACATTTCCAGATGGAAGGTGGTCCCAACAAGGGTTTGCTTGATGAGTTATCCTCTTGGCACATTTCTCCCTTTCACTCTTCATTCGTGCCACCTCAAAATCTTTACACTATGTGTACAATGTAAAGAAAGGTAAAGGTTTCCCCTGATATTAAGTCTAGTCGTGTCCAACTCTGGGGAGTGGTGCTCATCTCCATTTCTAAGCCACAGAGCTGACGTTGTCTGTAGACACATCCAAGATTATGTGTCAGCATGATTTCACGGAGCGCCATTACTTTCCCATTAAAGTGGTACTTTATTGATCTCACATTTGCATGTTTTCACACTGCTAGGTTGGCAGAAGCTGGGGCCAACAGTGGGAGCTCACCCCACTCCCTGGATTTGAACCGTCAACTGCAAACTCAGCAGCTCAGTGGTTTAACCTCCTTGTGTACAATGTATATATGAAAAATTAATGAATTTCATGTTAAGACTTGGGTCCCATCTCAAAGATACCTCATTAATGCACACATATGCAAATATAGATATGCAGTTCTAAGAATCTACTGAGGGAAGGACTTTCGGGGACAAAGGAGATAAGGTGACAGAAGAGTCAAAGCATCATATTTTTGTAGTGGTTTAAATGTCTATTTGAGAAATAATTCTTGTTTTTTTCCCAGTGGGTGTTTTAAGGGGGTGGTGGATGGGAGATGGCCATGGAGCTTGGGGATATTCAAGAGCTGCAAATTAGCTCCAAGAGTTTGCATACCTTTTCCTCATTTCTATTTCAAAATAAGCTTAGATGGGGTCATGGAAAACAAGGCTACCTATGGCCACTGCTCAAAGTGGTTATATCTTTCTCCAGGATTATCGGTCATATGCCTTTCAGTCTCAGTTGTTGAGACCAGAATAGAAAGATACTATGATATTCATGTCTTACTTATAGGCTACTATAGGAAACGAATGCTGGACAAGACAGGCCTTTGGTCAGTTCCAGCAGGCCTTTGTAAAAACTATATTTTGTTTCTCTCTTCATTCTATGCTACCCTAATAATGAGTGTCATAAGCTGTTGTCATCACATGGATAACAAATACAAATCAAGAAGAAGAGTTCATATTCCAAAGTGCAAACCACTCACGCCCATTTTCTCAGGATGATATCAAGAGAATTCAAACTATCCCCCCAACCTTGGGGAATGCAGGACAAAACTATGTTCCTGGTCAAGTGGTCCCTTGCTCCAAGTTTCCTCGGATCATCTCCATGCAGCATTTGGCTGCCACTGAGCTTATCAGGGGCACATCCAGGCCAAGTGGTCTGTCTAGATGTGCTCCTAATCTCTGGAGCATCAGAAAATATTCTGGCTCCATCTTCAATATGATAGCCTTTCAAATATTTAAACACGGCTATCATGTCTCCTCTCAGCCTTCTCTTCTTTAAGCTAAGCATACCCATTTCCCTAAGCTATGCCTCAAAGTCTGTTTTCCCAACCTTTGATCATTTTGTTCACCTTTATCTGTACCCATTCTAGCTGGTCAATATTTTTCTTGATTCTGTTGCCCAGAACTGGACACACTATTCCAGGTATGGCCTGACCAATCTAGAATATAGTAGTATTATTACTTATCTTGATCTAGACCAGTGATTCCCAACCTGTGGTCCACGGACCACCAGTGGTGCCCAAGAACTAAAATATGGCCAGGCTTCACCATTACTACACTGCTGCAACAAGAGTGACTAGTCTTGCGAAACCTTCTTATAGAACTGAGGCAATGAGGATGTTGGGAGGGGAGAGGCTGACTAGCTACAAAAGGTGTGACAACAAGCCTCCTGACTGCTGCTTCTCCTCCTCTTCCCTCCTCCTGAGCAGAGCCGTTCTATGTGGCACCTGGAAGCAGGGGCACCTTGGTGTCATTGTTTTTAGGCCTGTTCCTGGGGTTATTTGGGGTTATGATTAAGAAAATTGCATTGGATATACAACATCCACTCTAGAATACTAAATATAGTTTTCTGTGGGTGAGCAGATGGCAACTACTGGATGGCATATGTTCTGTATCAGAAACTAGAGCTGATGTGGTCTATCCAGTGCAGTTTTCTGAATCAGGATCTCAAATAACCAAACTGAATCTTAAATTGACCAAAAACTGATTTATAACTCTTGGTACTAATGTTGGAGAGTGGTTCCTGGTCAAAGTGGTCCGTGGTCAAAGTGGTCCCTGGTCAAGTGGTCACTTGTTAAAGTGGTTCCTGGTCAAGATGCCCCTGATCAAAAAAAGGTTGGGAATCACTGATCTAGAAATTATATTCCTAGATGACACACAATGAAATTGGAGGGGAGAAAAAGCATGTTGAGTCATTTTTTTTAAAAAAAAGGTTGTTCTTTATTTTTATAATGGCCAACTAATATTTAATTGCAGCCACAGTGTCAGCAACAACAATGACAACTGACATTTGTATAGTGCTTTCAAGTATTTCAGTATATTTAATGTATATTTCCTACTTTTAACAGCACAACTATAAGATACGCCCCCCACTTTGCATAAGGGAATGTGATTCTTTCTGCTTAATAGTCCTAACTAATGCACTGTTCCAGTTCTTTTCAAAAAGCAAGAACACACAAAAGCGCCTTGGTCTGGGGCAAGTTTTGGAGACTGGCCATATTATTTGAATGCGCAGTCACTGATCACCGTCTCCCAAAGCAGTTACTCTACTCCCAACTCATGCATGGAAAATGTTGGTGGACAGGAAAAGAGATTTAAAGATGGGCTTAAAGCTAACCTTAAAAACTGCGGCATAGACACCGAGAACTGGGAAGTTCTGGCTGTTGAGCACTATAGCTGGAGGTCAGCTGTGACCAGCAGTGCTGCAGAATTCAAAGAGGCACTAATGGAGGGCAAAAGGGATAAACGTGCCAAGAGGAAGGCACATCAAACCAACCCTGACCGGGACTACCTTCCCCCTCGAAAGCAATGCCCTCACTGCAGAAGAACATGCAGGTCAAGAATAGGACTCCACACCTCCTCACCTAGGTATCCACTGCTAAAACACTACACTTGGAAGGCCATCATACTTGGACAATGAAGGATTGCCTAAGCTAAGCTATTAAATGATATTATCTAGAATGCCACTACCAAAATCCTTGGAGTCATATGGATCTTTATATTCTAATATAGAACATGGGAAGGGTACGTTTTCCACTACAAACCTCAGTTTCCCCCAGCAAACATGCAATTATATCCAGGCACTTAGCAACATTATAGGATCTTCCCAATGTCCTCATTGTGAATGAAGATGCTGAGAATTGTAAAGAAAATGTACACTTTTCCAAGCTGTATTCTGATGCGCAACATTGTCCTCTGCTTGTATGTGTATTTGTGTTGCGCACAACAGGTCTTGTGATATTGTTCAGTGAATGTAGTTCCAGAAGGTCAGGCTAAAGCAACAAGTTGCTTTTAATACACACATACACACCTATTTCCATTAAATAACAAGCCTTGAGCATGTGAGTGCTGTGTTATTTATCATGGCAATGGAACATAATAACTAGCCCCAGCGGGGCCCCGACCTAATAAATGTGTATTTAAATCAGGTAAAATGCAAGCTGCTAGGTAAGCATCCATCAATACATAATCAAACATGTAATTATGCATAGTGCTAGATTAGCATGTGCTTCCTTCCATCCTTTTCCCATGCAGCTCCTTCATGTGCAAAAGCGCCCCCTCTTCCATGCTTGGCGCCTCTATCTATTGAAATGCAGGCTGGTGCCAGATAGCAGAATCCTGAGAATCAATTCTCAGCTTTACCAGCAGATGGCACTGAAACTTTACCTTCTGCAGGCCTTCCTAGAAACCTGAGAATACCTTGACAAAGTTGAAGCAACTGTGCCACAAAGGCACCTCTTTGGGCAGGCATGTAGCCAGGGAGGGGGGGGGGGCTTGAGGGGCTTCAGCCCCCCCCCCCCCCGAAATTCTCATGGTGGTTCTCGAAAAGGCCTTACTGGTGCATTATTTAAACTGTTATGTTTATTCATATCATGATCTGATCATGATATGCATGGGGGTATTGGGGTAATGATACAAAAGGTTTGCTAGACTAGACCCTCTTTCACTCAGACTCAGTTTGATTTTAGTAGACGATGATCCTGCCACACATTAGAGATCTCGTAGTGAGGTACAGTACAAACAAGAACACATTAAGTAAAGGTAAAGGTTTTCCCCTGACATTAAGTCCAGTTGTGTCTGCATCTGGGGAGGGGGGGTGGTCCTCATCTCCATTTCTAAGCCGAAGAGCTGGTGTTGTCCGTAGACATCTCCAAGGTCATGTGGCAGGCACGACTGCATGGAGTGCCATTACCTTCCCACTGGAGCAGTACCTATTGATCTACTCACATTTGCATGTTTTCAAACTGCTAGGTTGGCAGAAGCTGGGGCTAACAGTGGGAGCTCATGCCACTCCCCAGATTCGAACCTGCAACCTTTCAGTCAGCAGCTCAGTGCTTTAACCCAGTGCACCAGGGACCCCCAAGAACACATTATTCAATGATTATTATCATGAGTGACACAGCATTTATGGAATCTCACAGAGTGGCCAACTAGTTGTCCATGGGACGGTCACCAGCAAGACATGAGTTCAATTGCATCCTCTGCCTGGCATTCCCCGGCAACTGATGCACAAGACATGTGGCCTATAATACTAGAGAGATCCACAAACTTCTGTGTGCCAAGTTTGATTCAATTCCATCATTGGTGGAGTTCAGAATCCTCTTTGATTGTAGGTGAACTATAAATCCCGGCAACTACAACTCCCAAATGACAAAATCAATCCCCCCCAACCCCCACCAGTATTCAAATTTGGGTGTATTGGGCATTTGTGCCAAATTTGGTCCAATGAATGAAAATACATCCTGCATATCAGAAATTTACATAAGGATTCATAACAGTAGCAAAATCACAGTTATGGAGTCGCAACAAAAAAAAATTATGGTTGGAGGTCACCACAACATGAGGAACTATATTAAGGGGTCGTGGTATTAGGAAGGTTGAGAAACACTGAGTATTCTGGAATGGAAGAGCCAACCTGCTTGATCATTGGACTACGACCCAGGGCTTCAAATCCCTGTTCAACCATGGAAACCCACTGGATGACCTTGGATGAGTCAGATTCCCTCAGAGGAGGGGCAACGGACCGCATGATAGGTTCATCTTAATGTTGCCATAATTTTGAAATGAACTGAAGGGACACAACCTCAAAGTTTCTGGGATGGTTAGAACTATTTGTTCCTTGGAAGGAGTTTCTGTGGAACTGGATCTTTCTTTAGAGATACACAGAGAAAGAAAACAGCAGCATTTTCACTACGCTCTGGGTGTGTGTTTTCCGCCGATGGATTTCTAAATTCTAAAGTAGTTTATTTACTGATATAACCTTCTCAAGGAACCCTGCGTGAGGCCACCACCTTCTTTCATGTGGGCCTTATATTTCTGAATGAGACAACAAGCGATGCTCTGTTTGCCATGCAGTGCATTAGCTGTATCAGATAACAGAAATGGTGCTATGTAATGTACTGTAATAGGAGATGCTTATAAACACTGGATTTAAAGGGCTGTGTTTGTGACCTTCCAGCAGATGGAGACCAAATTATTTAATTAATTACTGTAGGTTAGCTGTGGGTTTTTTTTTTAAAAAAAATCAAATGGTAAATAATGAGAGAGGAGAATAAAGGGACAAAACTGCTCTGCACAGCATCAGTGATAGCATTGGCCCTTGCATTGCAGACCTGTTTTTAAATATTTGTGTGTATGTATGTGTTTGTATCTACAGGAAGAGTAAGCAGTTCCCGAGGTCCCTTTTACACTTCCATATAAAATCCAGATTATCTGTTTTGAATTGGATTATATGGCAGTGTAGAAGGGGCTTAAGACTGCAATGGTTAAGGCCCCTTCAACACTGCCAAATAATCCAGATTATCAAAGCAGATAAGGAAGTGGTTTGCAAACCACTTACTTAACTACCTTTTTCATAATCTTGCCTGGTATCGACGTGAGACTGACCGGACAGTAATTGTTTAGGTTGTCCTTTTTTCCCTTCTTGAAGATAGGGACCACATTTGCCCTCCTCCAATCTTCTGGGACTTCTCCCGCTCTCCCAAGAACTCTCAAAGATGATTACCAATGGTTCCGAAATGACTTCCACTAGTTCCTCCAAGAGTATTTCTGCTGCCCTGGAGACTAGGACGCAAAACAATGGCTTCAAACTACAGGAAAGGAGATTCCACCTGAACATTAGGAAGAACTTCCTGACTGTGAGAGCTGTTCAGCCGTGGAACTCTCTGTATGGTGGAGGCTCCTTCTTGGATGCTTTTAAACAGAGGCTGGATGGCCATCTGTTGGGGATGCTTTGAATGCGATTTTCTTTCTTCTTGGCAGGGGGTTGGACTGGATGGCCCACGAGGTCTCTTCCAACTATGATTCTACAATTCTATGTTTCTATAATCCACATTATCTCCTTTGAACTGGATTATATAAATCTATACTGCCATATAATCCAGTTCAGAGCAGATAATCTGGATTTTATATGGCAGTGTAGAAGGGGGCTATGCCAGTGCTGAGGTAACTCCATGCCATGTTTTATTCTGAACTTTAAATGCATCCAAGATGCTAAACTGAAGATGGTAAGAGCCGAGATCGTCTGCATTCAAAGTGGGCCAACAGCAAAATATCGAAAGAAAATGTGGTCCATGAGCAAAATTCCAAAAGACTGTTGTAAAATAGCACTAAAATATCATTAAAAAAAATAAAATCCAAGACACTTTAATAGGACCGGGCATAAGGGAAGGCACGAAAGTGAAAGCTATAAATCAGTGATGTCCAATCTTAAATCCTCTAGGTGTTTTGTTCTTCAGCCTCCAAAATTCCTGACCATTGAACAAGCTGGCCAGAATTTCTGGGAATTGGAATCCCAAACACCTGGAGCACAATATAAGCAAAGGGACCTAATTTTACCACAAAAAAACTGGAAAAACTTATTGATTCGAGTATAAGCCGAGGGTGGGAAAGCAGATATTGGTAAATTTCAAAATAAAAATAGATACCAATAAAATTACATTAATTGAGGCATCAGTAGGGTAAATGTTTTTTAATATTTACACAAATCTGTAATTTAAGATACGACTGTCCAACTCTGATTAAACCATCATTCTGACCTCCTTCAATGTAAATAAAGGAGGTCAGAATGTGCTTATGTATCCTTCCAGTAATAATAGAGAGTAAAATAATAAGTGTAATATAATAATAATAGAGTAAAATAATGTAAATATAATAAAAAATACTAGAGTAAAATAATAAAAGTAATAATAATAAGATTAAAATAATAAATTTAATAATAATAATGAATAGAGTAAAATAATAAATGTAATAAAATAATAAAAACAGAGTAAAATAATAAATAATTAACTCAAGTATAAACTGAGGGGGGGGGGGGGGGCTTTTTCAGCCTAAAAAAGGCCTGAAAAACTCAGCTTATATTTGAGTATATGAGGTATAAAACTGATAAAATAGAGGGAGCACATTTTGAATTGGTACTTCTAGTGTTCAGCCCAATTGGTTTTGCTGGCTAGGATCCAGTCCAACAAAATGTAAAGGGCCACAAGCTGCACAACTTTGCTCTAAAGAGCTGCCAATTATTTACTGTATTATTATGTGTGGCCCCATTGATGGCCAGGAGCAGAAGCACCAAGAAACATGGCAACCCAACATCAGATGGTATGGTGCAGATAATTTGCAATCACTGATTCAGAACAAAACTCATATTCAAGTACACACATTTGTCTCATAGAGACTGGAACACCAACAGATGGTTTTGCATAAGCAAATCATCCATAACAGGTTTAGTGGCACAAAGAATGTGGATACCACCTAAAGCATAATGCATAATTCTTCTTAAGAAAGCTCACACCTTCAGCTTTGGGTCACAAGGATGATTTTCACATGCAAACTAGTGAGTTCCTGGAAATGTGAAGCCTTGAGCAAGCAAGACATCAATGCACCTGTGTTTGTGCATATGAATAAGCCTATAATGTCTCTTTATGGTCCAGGATATGGATCCAACATGGGTAAACAGAACAGAATATAAACATTTCAGATGTTAGTCTGGGCATAGCTCATGATTGTTCCAATGGTTCCGTGAATTTCCCAGAATTGATTGCCTGGCTGCTTATCTAGAATTCCAAAATCTGAAATACTCCAAAAGGGGCTTCAGCCTCCCCCCCAATTCTTGGGGTGGTCTGCGAGAAGGCCTTACGGGTGCATTATTTAAACTGTTATGTTTATTCATATCATGATCTGATCACCATGCTCAATATATTCCATATGCATAAGGGTATTGGGGTAATGATACAAAAGGTTTGCTAGGGTAGATCCTCAGCCCCCCCCCCCCTTTGAATCAAACTCAGCACCCCCCCCCCCCCCCCCCCGGATCAAAATACTGGCTACGGGCCTGTCTCTGGTGGTTCAGTGTACTCAAGCTTTGTTTCATGTCCAGACATATTGATAATATGCCATACAATTACTTTCAGGCAATGATGATGATGATGATAATTATGGTGATGGTGATGATGATAATGATTAGATCTATATGATCTAATCATATATTTTATAGAAATATATATATATATGTTGAAATTTTGTAGTGTTTTTGTTTTTTTAATTGTGTTAGAACTCGCAGGGAGAGGCGAGTAAGAATTATTATTATTATTATTATTATTATTATTATTATGCTGCAAGTCAACTGTTATTGTTGTTATTATTATTATTATTATTATTATTATTATTATTGACCAGCTGCAGGTCAAAGGACATTTAATATAATGCTAAGTTTTCAAACTTTGTGGGGTTTTGTTTGTTTGTTTTTAAATACATTACAACTGTACCCTTGGTTTGCCCCTGATACGATAAATAAATAAATCATTATTTTGACACATATAAATACATTTGATGTTTTGATTCCAAGATATCTCATGATGTGTATGTATGCCAACACTTCTGGCTTCAAGCATTTTGGATAAGGGGTACTCATTCTGTACTTACCAGTGGAAGACATTTGGGCACATTTTCTACCTTCCCCAAGTCTAGTTTTTGACAGCCTTTCTGTGTTCTGGGATCAAGTTACACTTGCAGCCTGTATGTGTAATGGAGATCAGCCTCATCAAATGACTGGAAGCATTGAAAGATTCCCTCCACCCCATACCTGGTCATACCTGTTTTCTTCTGAATAGAAACCAATCAAAGTTTTTCTTCACTTCCCTTTGACTTCTCCTGTTGTCCTTAAGTGGAGAAGGGGGGCTCTTTGTTCTCCCTAAGTCCCTGTCACAGGAGAAGGCAGCCGTCCATCCAAGCATGACTCAAAGGGTGACTTGATCTTTCTGGGAAAGGAAAGCTCCATTCTGCCCTTCTTTCCCACCCCTGGAAACCCCCACCATAGATGGCTGGCAACAAACAACAACAATGGAGCCAGGGCTAAGCTCCTGGCTAGCCAAGGATGAAGAGCACAGGAGCAGGAGAGGATTGTGCGGAAAACAACCATTTAAGAAGAGTGACACTGTACTCACCCATGTCTTGTGCAGCTTTAATACTTGCACGTGTCCTGTGTAGCTTTAAAGCTGGTTGTAAGGAGAGACTGTTCCATTTATTTATTTATTTTCATATCAAAAGCATTGCATAAATTAGTATAAAACTGATAAAAGTAGAAGGAGCACAAGTGGCTAAATATCTTTTGACCAAAAACGGGCAACAGCAATGGCATTGTCTGTAGCCTCCAACAATTCTTCCTCTGAGGCAGGGCATAGTGGACAAGCATACAGATGTGGAATTGTCTGTTCTGCTCCACAGTCACACAATGTGGGGGATTCTTTTAGGTAGTGCCATTTTGCCAGGTTGTCTTTTGATCTGCCCACTCTGCTTCTGGGTCTGTTCAGGGACTTCCAAGTTGCCCATTCTTGGTTTGCCCCTGGAAGAAGACCCTCATGGGTGGCTATCCAATTGGGATTTCCTGGTTTAGCTGCCCAGAGGGATACTCTTGCTGTTGCTGGGGGGGCATTAAGAGGAGTGGTGGTTCTCATGAAGCTTTTCCTTGCCAGCTAGCTTGTATGTAGAGTTTAAGTCCATGTAGTGGTTAGAGAATTTACTTGGGACTCCAGAGATCCAGGTTCTAGTTCCCATTGAACGATTACTCTCACCAGTGCCAATTTGGCTTGTTATGGAAACACAACAAGGATTGGTGAGAATGCTTCAGTGGAGACCCCTTTCCCAATGATAATTCTTTCAAGAGTGAATTTCTCTTCCCAGGGGTAGATTTCTTTCACTTCCTGTAGTCTCATCCTTGTTTGTAACTGTGAGTCATTTGTAAGTCTAACTCAAGGACTCCCTTTCACAGGAATATTAGTTTATTAATGCGTAGACCATTAGCCATTTGCGCATAAAATAAAATAAAAACAATATAAATGCGCAATGTTATAAAAGCACTACACAAAATTAATGGCATATATTTCTTGCATATTAAAATCCAATATAATTAAAACTCAATACAATTAAAATAGAACACACACACACACACATAAATGAGACATAATAGATCCTAAGAATGTGATTCTTGGTTTAGAATATAATGATCAAATGATGTGGTAAATCTTCAATTTCTGAGGCCCCACAAATACAAAAACAGGAGTACCAGACAGGGATGCCCATATCTGCTGTTGATCATAGCTGTGTGTATAATTTGAAGATGAAAGGCTGTTAAAGTTTGCATATGTTTACAAAGCAAATAAGTTAACGAAGTAAACAAAACCTTTTTGGTTTTGCTCAAGATCAGTGAAACAGACCTTTGAGTGTGAACAGGCCTATGTGTTGTAGTAGATATATTTTCCATACAAAACAGTTAACACAAGCAAAAGGTTCCACCCAGTTCTCTACTAGCCTGATTATGTTTGTTTTCCAGTGGAAGCAGCAAGTTTCGGACTTTAGTGTCCATCAGTCCAAGGCAGCACATCTAGTGGCTAGGGAAAATGAGACTTCTAATAGATGCAGGATTCCCTCCATTTCTATGCGGTCACAACAGAGTCCCATGGGCAACCACCAGAAGTGGCTTTGTGTTATGTGATAGCTTCCGTGGGACTTTGTTTTGGCATTGTAGAGACATGGAGAGAAGACTGTGTCTGATGAGGTTCATAGTAAATAATAAGTCCTAGAATAAATAATGTCTGAAGTCCCTAGAAGCCAAGATGACTAAACTGAGGGACCTTCTGGTAAACGGTAAAGGTTTGCCCTGAATTAAGTCTAGGTGTGTCTGACTCTGGGGGGTGGTGCTCATTTCTATTTCTAAGCCAAAGAGCCATCATTGTCCATAGACACCTCCAAGGTCATGTGGCGGCATGACTGCATGGAGTGCTGTTACCTTCCGGCAGAAGTGATACCTATTTATCTACCCACACTTGCATGTTTTCGAACTGCTAGGTTGACAGAAGCTGGGCCTAACAGTGGGAGCTCACCCCACTCCTGCCAACTTTTAGGTCAGCAAGTTCATCAGCTCAGCAGTTTAACTCCCTGTGCCACCAGGGGGGTCTATGAGGGACCTCCTACACTGCCATATAATCCAGGTCAGATAATCCACATTATCCGCTTTGAGGTGCAATCACTGAGAAGGCCCTGTCTCTCATCCCCATCAATCATACTTGTGACAGTGGCAGGACAGAGAGCAGGGCCTCCTGGAGGATCTTAGTCTTCTCCTGTGAGCTTGAGTCTTCTCATGTGAGCTTTCTACACTGCCCAACATTTGCAGCCAAACAAATAAACTGAGGATATTATGGTAAAGGCAATCCTGGCATTGAAGAAGAAGAAGAAAAGTAGCTCTAAGTTTAAGCAGCAGCATTTTATTCAGTGTTCAGTTTGAAAGAGAATTAACAAGCTGGGAATCCTCAAAAGTTATCTATTAGAAGTCTCATTTTCCCTGACCACTAGATGTGCTGCCTTGGACTGATGGACACTAAAGTCCAAAACATCCAGAGAGTAAGAGGTTGCCAATCTGCTATATTAAACTCTCTGTCCATTCCATTTTAGCTCAGGCTAGTCTCAGTTTCTCTTAATGCCTACATGTGACAGTTAAGGCTCAAATACAACATAGTTTGTGTTTGGAAATTTGTTCTTTTTTTATTCATAAGGTTTGTGTTTTGCTTTTCTCAATGCTATGGAGAAGAATTTAGTACACACACTCATCTCACTTCTAGGTAGAAATATGGTAATATCCATTCCGCATAGTTGTAGCACTTTGCTACCACTTAAGTGCTATGCATCTATCTGTCCTACAGAATTTTGGAACTTACACTTTTGTGAGGTACTTAAAATGTTCAAATACTCTATTTTGTGTATAGGGTTGAGTCATGTAAGTAAAAGAATATCTAATTGCTGTAATGGTGTGGTTTTTGTATTCCTGCATGCAAGAAGAAAGCTGTGCATTGCAGCAGAGTCTCCAGTCAAGGTCACGGTATGAGGAGGAAAATTTAAACAAGAATGAGAGATACATCAATGGACCACTTCAGATCTTGCATGGAAAAATCTCCACAGCATTATGTTTTGTTATTAAAGAAAAACAAACCACAGAACAGAATTTGCCTGGTTTAGAGCTGGCATATGTCCAGTTTGACAAAGAAATGTTAAACAGCTCCTTTCCCCAAAAGCATACACTGGAATTGTCCTAATCAGATTTTAATCCTCTGCCTTCCTGGTTTCTTTATCCTCCTCCCAATTTTCTCCTTTGTTCTGGCTTCCCTCAATTGCTGCAAATTCAATTCAAAGTGAAAAGATAGTTTGCATTCAATTAATTCAGGAGCAGGGGTGGAGTTTTACCCTTCCCCATAGGGTTTTGCAAAAGTAAACCACCAGCTTCTCATAAGTACACAATGTAATGTATTTGATCCAAATTATGAGGCAAATGAAAAAATGCATACTTCTATTATCCAGACATCTAAGTTTAGAAAATAATATATTGCTTACTTACTCTGTGAGAACATATTATTCCTGCAGAAGAATGCTCCAGTTCCATTAACAATGCAACCATCCAGAAGTAAATCCCAAGCTGACTGTTGTTTTTTGTTGTCAAATTGACTCCCACTTATGGATCCTATAAATTGAGAGACCTCCAAGAGAATCAGATGCCTTGCTCAAGTCCTGCAGCCTCACAATGGGACTTACTCCTAGGTAAATGTGCGCAGGATTGTCATCTGAAACATCCCAAAAACCCATCTTTCTTATGCATTTAATTTCATTTAGCGAGGTTTTCTGCTACTCCAGAGCCTAGAAGACAAACCAAGGGATTCAAATTCCAGCCAAAAAAATTCTATCTAAGCACTTCCAAAGGATAAAGATACTCAACTTTTACAGTAGACACTCATCAAATCATAGAAACATAGAATTGGAAGAGACCACATGGGTCATCTAGTCCAACTCCCTGCTATGCAAGAAAAGCACAAAGTACCCCTGACAGATGGCCATCTGGCCTCTGTTTTAAAATTTCCAAGGAAGGAGATCTTTAAACAGAACAGGAATCTCTCTAGATTCCTTTAGTTCCTGAATTGCAGAAGATTTGGACTAAATTATCCTTGTGGTCCCTTCCATCTCCATGATTCTGAGCTTGCTCCATCTCCCATCTCCATCTATGAAGACGGCACTCATATTACTTCTCAGTCTTCTCAGTCTTCTCCATGTCACCCAATATTGTCTCTTAGGGATTGTTCTCTAGAGGTCTTGCTCACTAAAGCATGCTATTCCAATAGACTAGTGATCTGCAAGAACTAAAATATGGTCCACAGCCTCACCATTACTACACCATTGCAATGAGAGCAATTCCTCTCAAAATCCTCTTATAGTGCCAAGACTTATTAAATATGGTTTTTTGTGGATGAGCAGATGGCGACTACTGGATGACATATGTTCTATATCAGAAACTAGAGCTGATGTGGTCTATCTAATGCAATTTTCTGAATCAGTACCCCAAATAACCAATCCAAATCTAAAGTTGATCAAAAACTGATTCATAACCCTTTTGGTACTAATGTTGGAGCATGGTCCCTGGTCAACTGGTCCCTGGTCAAAAACAGTTTGGGAATTACTGCAATAGACAGTTTTAGCTTGTCCATAGCCTTCTTAGACTGTTGTATCTAAAATTACATTTCAAATGTAGAATAATAAATAGAAAGCTTTGCATATGTGAATTAGTCCTTGAATATAGCAGAAACTGTGTGAATTCATCAAAGATAGAAACATATGTCTTTGAAAAACATTTTACTGTATACTTTTCTTCTGGGAAGTTTTTGAAAGGTTCTGTAGGAAATCAAGACTATTTTCTTTCAGAACAGTTTATGATAAAGTCAAAGGCTTTATCATACACTAACACTGGATTTTTAAAAAATGTCTGGATTCATTATTTATTTATTAAAAAGCTGAAAACAAGTTTTCCCAAGGTAAGATTTACCCACGCAAAACTCATTGCTCATGAATCAGAACTTAATCCCTTGAAAATCCCAAATTAATAATTAAGTCACTTGGTGAGTTTCGGTTCTCCACTTGTGAAATGAGACCATATCTGGAACAGATTGAACAATAAGTATTAATGGGAATGGGATTTGATGTGGAACTGGTTTTGAACACAGAATTGCTGTAGACAAGTCTGGGTCTATGGAAGCTTTACATAAGGCCATTTTACTATCGCACTTCGTTGTTGTTTATGCCTTCAAGACCTTTTCGGTTGATGACAAGCTTGTCATGCAGTTTTCTTGGCAACATTTATTTGATGAAGGCAGGGGCTGAAAGCTAAAGGCCTTGTGAAACTACAACTCCCAGTATTCCATAGCATTGAGCAATGGCAGTTAAAGTGGTGTCAAACTGCATTCATTCTGTGGTGTAGATACACCCTTACTTGGCAGTAATTCCAAACTGAACTCTCCATTGCAATACACAGGACTTCACACTTTGCTACAGAATATTGTTTACTTCAGATCAATCTTACCTGATCGGGTATCCAGCAGTCAGAAATGACCTGAAAGCTCACAACAACAGCAACTCATCACCTTTAATGGAAAAGCTTCTCAAGTTCCCCATGCTACTTATCAGATGGTCAAATGGCTACCCGTTTGTCTCTAGGGTGCTTGTTGTTCATTCGTTCAGTCACTTCCGACTCTTCATGACCTCATGAACTAGTCCATGCCAGAGCTCCCTGTAATGCTACACTGTAGAATTAATGCAGTTTGACAGCATGTCAACTGCCAGGGCTCAATGCTATGGAACCATGGGATTTATAGTTCTACATGGTCTTTAGCCTTCTCACCAAACTACAGCTCCCAGGATTCCATATCATTGAGCTATGGCAGTTAAAGTGATGTCACATAGTGTTGGAATATATTTCCCATTATCCTTTATCATGTTCTTTTACAGCCAGGGCAGATGCGACTTGGAGTCTAAAACATCTGGAGGTTATCTGGCTTACTCTTTTTTTTGACCTCGTTTGCCAAGTCTTATGGTAACTTCCATATTCCCCAGACAGACTAAATTATGGTCAGAGATGGGAACTGGAGTCTCCCAACATGTGGACGACGACAGTTTCTGTACCCCAATCCAAAGGGGAGTGTTTGATGCTTAAGATAATGACATTGAGGAAGGTGGGAATTGCAGTCCAACAGCATCTAGAGCTCAGATAGGAATCATCAAGTCCTCCAAATTTTGCTGAACAGCAATTTCCAACAGCCCTACCCAAGATGATCAATGGCAAGGAAGGTTGGGAACTGCAGTCCTGCAGCAACAGGTGGGATGCATGATACCTACTCTTGCTCTAGATCTGTTTTTTATTGTAGTTCCCATCATTTCTGGTCAACATAGCCAGTATTAGGAACTTTGAAAGTTGTAATCCAACAGGAACTGGAACTCTCTGACCTAAAGGGCCCACAGCTGTACTCGTGTAATCTACACTTAAATCCCATCAGTTTTAATGAACTTACAGTGGGGCCTTAGTATCCACAAATGGAAAACCTTCATCATGCATATGAATTTAATTAATAAGTGTGGTTGTGCAACGTTGCTATCAGAAACTGCACTCCATGTTTTAATTCTGACATTTAAAATTATTTGTATAGATGGATGTTTATGTATGTTTGATCCACAAAGTTTCCTTTGTAGTTTGATGGATCTGTACCAAACTTGGTACATATACCCTCCATGATCCACCTTTAAAAATTGGTGGGGTTTGGAAGGGGGGGGGGGTAGAGAATAATGGGAGTTGGAGTCCACCCACATCCAGAGAGCCGTGCCATTGCCAGTTCCAACCCAACCAGATCTGGGGGTGATGGCAGTTTCACCTGGCCAGATCTGATTCAAGTGGGATTTTCAGCTAGCCGGGTCTAAGGCTGATTGGAATTCCAGCCAACCACATCTGGAGCTGATGGGAGTTGCAGCCTCACCAGTCTGGAATCTCAACTCACCTATATGATTTTATTAAACTTCCCATTATTCATGTATACATTTTCTAAGGGAACCATTCATAAAGCTAACAATGAGCATTTCTAATAAATAGTATTAGAAAATGCATACCAAAATAATGTCAGGTGCATATATAAGTGTATGTATGTTCCGTAAAGACTCCTGCATGGCTTGATGGAGCTAGACCAAACTTGGTACACATACCCTTCATGATCCAGTCTAAAATACTGGCAGGGTTTCAACTTAAAAATTGACCCCATTTGGGGGTAGGACTCCAAAACCAAATAGATAGGTAGGTAGGTGGGTATGCATTGCTCAAATGCAACCACAAGAGAGCAGTATATAGATAGAAACGCTATGTCATAGGAAGAGGTGACAAATCAAAGAGAATATCAGCAAGGAGACACTCTAGTAGGGCCTGAGCATTGCCATGGAGAGGTTTTATGGGTGGCCTTCTCAGAGGGCCAAGAAAGGATGGCAGTGAGCTGGAGAAGGAGGAAAGAAGTCCTTAAGATGACAATAATTTGGTTCTTCACAGAATCCTATATTCAGAAAATGCGTGTCTGGGCAATGCCAGGTATATACAGTAGTAATAGAGAGAAGTGATACTTCTACATGATGTTTAAGAATGAAACCTTTCATTTCTTCCATGGTAGGCTGGATTTCTTGGTTTTATTATAAAATAGAAGCAGAAATATTTTTCCAAAGACCGTATTCACATAATATATAAACAATACACAAAATTCCAGATTGGGGAGGAGTTTGCTGGCGCTTGGTAATTTTTCTTGGGTTTCAATGAGCAGCAACGGCTTATGATATATAGATACATAGATAGAGATAGATAGAGATATAAGGACTACTCATGGCCCTGTATGGTTTGGGTGGGTGCCAAGAGTTCCCCGCCGTTCAGACATGGAGCAAAAGAATACAACCTGGAAGCCACTTAAGTATAGTGTTGAGGCAGGGGACTGGCCCCATAGACTTCACAAGTATTATGAATAATAATGAGTGATATAGGCTATCTCAAATGTTAAATGTGCAAAACGCTGTACAGTCTTTATCCTCACAAACAGCCCTGTGAGGTAGTTCTCCCTAATTCCCATTTTACCGATGAGGGAACTGAGGCAGAAGGAAGTCCACAGAGTCAATGGCCTCAACCCAAATGTCCCAGCTTCAGCTGCTGATACTTGAGCCTCCGGTGACCCAATCCATAGAAGGCAAGTTCTGACTTAAGTGACATATAGATCTCAGGATTTGGTTTGTTTGCTGTCCCCACTTAAAAATAGCAATAATGGCAAAAAATCAACAAGGTGAAGACAACATAAACTCTTTCTCCCTTCCTTTCCAATGTTCTTCTTTCTTTTTGTTTTGCATAGCAAAAGTGATTCATGAGGACTACTGGCATGTCTGACCCCAACAGCTCTTAATAAGCTTGAATGCAGCTTGCCTTTCTGTAAAAGACAGGCGTCACAGCTGTGTTTGGGAGAAGAAAGTGGTCTTTTCTCTTTCCAGCCCAGCTTTCTGCTCCTTACCTATCATGTAAAGTTTTGTTGTTATTTTTCTGCCATCCACAACTTACATGAAGTTACTTTGTGTGGTTCCTTTTTTTAAAAAAAATGCAGATTGTAAATGAAAGCAGTCTGTCCCCAGATCAATAATTTCATCTGACCACTATTCCCAAACACAGATTTATAGTCACACACAGGAATGAGTGGATTTATCAACTTTACCTATAGACTCTGCATCTGACCCAGGCACTGTTGTCCCAAAAAGCTTGGAAAAGTGACCTTTTGGATTACCGCTCCCAGAATCCCCAGTGGTCATTTCTGACTAGGGAATCTGGGCACTACTGTCCAAAAAAGGTAACAAATCCAAAGTGTTGTCAAAGGCTTTCAAGACCGGAATCAGTGGGTTGCTGTGAGCTTTCTGGGCTGTATGGCTGTGTTCAAGAAGTATTATCTCCCCTCAGCCTCTGAGGATACCTGCCATAGATGTGGGTGAAATGTCAGAAGAGAATGCTTCTGGAACATGGCCATACATAGCTCATAGCAACCCAATAGTTTCAAAGTCTGCATACCTTTACAGCTTTATATGGCCTTTCTGAACTATATGCTCTCTAGAAGGCTTAGCCCAGGAGTACTCAAACTTTTTAAACAGAGAGCCAGGTTACAGTCTCTCAAACTGTTGGAGGGACGGATTATAATTTGAAAAAAACAT
Source organism: Anolis sagrei (assembly GCF_037176765.1). Classification (NCBI taxonomy): domain Eukaryota; kingdom Metazoa; phylum Chordata; class Lepidosauria; order Squamata; family Anolidae; genus Anolis; species Anolis sagrei. Next base: position 27,903,635 of record NC_090021.1, on the reverse strand, counting down.
GAATGAATTCCTATGCACACTGCACAGATCTCAAACTGTTGGAGGGACGGATTATAATTTGAAAAAAACCATTAATGGATTCCTATGCACACTGCACATATTTATGCACAGTGCAGAAAACACTTAAAATTGTTCTTCATTTTAGTTATTGTATTGTTTTTAACAAATATAAACTTCTAAGTATTTCAATGGGAAGTGTGGACCTGCTTTTGGTTGATGAGACAGGATTGTTGTTGTTGTTGTTGTTGTTGTTGTGTGCTTTCAAGTCATTTCAGACTTAGGTTGACCCTGAGAGAGGGCCGGGTAAATGACCTTGGATCCAGGCCCCGGGCCTTAGTTTGAGGACCCCTGGCTTAGCCTGTCAACCTCAGCTTATTGCCTGCTAGCTGGAAATCATGCACATTGTTCTGTAACATTTGTGGCAAGATTAATATATCAGAATGGGAAAGGATGAATAGATGTATGGAATCCACCATCATCAGGAAGGGCTGTGGACTTTGAATCAAATTTCTGAATTCTAACCATGATAATTCTAGGACAGGGAATTCTTTGGCAGATCTGGAGGCCACTTTTCTCCCCCTGGGAACCACAGCATGTGTAAGACCTGCCAAAAACACCCCCAGAGTGGGCAAAAGTCCACTTCCCAGAACCCTGGTATTTGCTGATGTGCAAGAAGACCAGAACATTGAGAACCAAATAGTGGTTTGAGTGTTGGACTAAGACTCCAGGAGGTATTGTGTGCCTTCAACTGTTTCCACCTTATCAAACCTATCATGGGATTTTCTCAGGAAGATTTGTTTGCCCTGCCCTCCTCCTCCTGAGAGAATGTGACTTGTCTAAGGCCACCCAGTGAGTTTCCATGGCAGAATAAGGATTCAAACCCGGAAAGGGGGGTGGTCTCGACATACACTGGCTCTCAGACCAGGTTCAAATCTGTTGAGAAATCTGCTATATTTTGATGGAATTGCCCCAACTGAGGGTTATTTTTGAGCCTAATAGCTCAGATTCCCCAACAAAGGGTTATGGGCCCAGTCATGTGTGTGCTGAGCAAAAAGGGAAAATAACTTTAAAGGATAGGTGAAAAGAACAAAATGTACTCCCAGGCATGGAAATCCAGTGGATGACCTTGGGCACTATACAAGCTCTCAGCATCAGAGGATGGCAATGATAACCCCCTTTGTAGAAATCTTGCCAAGAGGACCACTTGATGGTTTTGTTTTAGGGTTACCACAAATCCAAACATGATTTGAAAGCACACAACAGAGGGCAATTTGACTAATTTAAAGGACAGCTCATTGAACCTGGAGGCACTGGGGAGAGACAATACAATCTGATTATTATTTTTCTCTCTCACTCCCCACCATTTTATTTTCTTGCTATTCTCCTTTTTTTCCTTTTGCCAAAAAATGGCAGTCAAGGAGAATGGGGGAGTTCAGGTATAAAAAGAGACCTCATGGGCCATCCAGTCTAACCCCCTGCCAAGAAGCAGGAAAATTGCATTCAAAGCACCCCTGACAGATGGTCATCTGGATGGTCATCTGGACTGGATGGCCCATGAGGTCTCTTCCAACTCTATGATTCTATGGTTCTATGAAAACAGCCCTGAATTTTAGGGCCCTTTCACACTATCAGTGGTTCCCAATGTTTGGTCCAGGTGTTTTGGACTTCAGCTCCCACAATTCCTAACAGCTGGTAAGATGGCTAAGATTTCTAGGAGCTGAAGTCCAAAACACCTGGAGGATCAAAGGTTGGGAACCACTGCACTATATAATTAATGGTGCTATAGTTCCACTTCCACTACCATGGTTCCATCCTATGGGATCCTGGACCTTGGCAATTTGGTGAGAGGAATTTGGATTTGAATCCCTGCACAACCATAGAAACCCAGTGTGACTTGGGGTAAGTCACATCCTCTCAGCCGCAGAGGAAGGCAAAGGCAACTTCCTCTGAACAAATCCTGCCAAGAAACCCCTTGATAGCTTTGTCTTAGGGTTGCCATAAGTTGGAAGCAACTTGAAGGCACACAAAAGGAAGAACTTCCTGACGGTGAGAGCTGTTCAGCAGTGGAACTCTCTGCCCTGGAGTGTGGTAGAGTCTCCTTCTTTGGAAGCTTTTAAACAGAGGCTGGATGGCCATCTGTGGTGTGTGTGTGTGTGTGTGTGTGTGTGTGTGTGTGTGTGCTTTGAATGCAAATTTACTGCTTCTTGGCAGGGGGTTGGACTGGGTGGCCCATGAGGTCTCTTCCAACTCTGTGATTCTATGATTTTATAACATTCTCCTCCAGAAGGTTCTAGTGCTTCACCAAGCTACAAGCCTCGGGCCATGGCAATTAAAGAGGAACCATAGTGCTATAACTGTGTAATATGAAAGGGATCTTAGTCCCCTTCCACTTTTATGTGTGGAAAAGCTTCATGTGCTGATCCCAGCACATCAAGTTGAGTTAATAAACTGACTACTCAAAGCCTGGGTCCAGCCAGATACCAGAAGGCTATTGAACTTGCTCTGAACCTGCTAGTTCTCGTCCTTCCTTATGAGTTTCTGCACTGTCCTCTCTGGAGTCACTGCTTGTCTTGCAAACAGAATTCCTAAAGAGGAGTCTCCTACCTCTCTGCCAAATCCTTCCTCCCCCAAATCAGTCACCAAAGTCTGGAATTTACTCATAACTTTCCAAAGAGTCACTCTCCTGCCAGACAGCTACTGACTGATCCAAAGCGTGACAAGAAGAGTTTGCCATCCCTTTCGCTTTTTAAAAAATGCTTTTTGTTACAGAGGACAGCTGAGCGGGAAATCCTGGTTTGGAGACCATCGCGGATGCCACAAGCGGGTCGAGTTCGTCTCTGTGCGAATGGGTTCTTAGGAGCCGAGGTCGACCAAGTTGGAGGACATGGAGTTGAGGAGGGAGTCTTGCAAACTGTGGTGGTGCAGAGGGTCCGCGCTGGGCACCGGGATGGCGCTAGGACCCTGCGGGTGGCCCAAGCTGTGGAGCGGCTGTAAGCCTGGGTTCGAATTCAGCAACAACGCCGGACTGGACGAGGAGTGATCCGGAGTCCCCGAGGGCGTCTTCTCGTCTTCAGAGCTGCCCAAGACCGCTTTGTTGCCGTTCAGGGAAGAGGAGAGCGGGTTGTGGCCGTTGGAGCTGGAATTCTCGTTGTTTTCCCTAGGAAAGGAGTAAGGGATTGGGGGGAGAGAGAGAGAGAGAGGTTAGAGGGTGCAAACGGTGCAGACAGGTAGGCAGTCACCGTTCTCCTTCTCTTAGGGCCCTTCCACACTGTCCTTCATCCCAGGATCTGATCCCAGGATAACACTAAAAGGGTTTGGTGGGCATTGACCTTGATTTTGGGAGTTCACCTATATCCAGAGAGCACTACGAACTCAAACAATGATGGATCTGGACCAAACTTTGCACGAATATTCCATATGCCCAAATATGAACACTGATGGAGTTTACGGGAAAATGGCCTTGACATTTTGGAGTTGTAGTTACTGGGATTTATAGTTCACTTACAATCAAAAGAGCATTCTGAATGCCAACAATGACAGAATTGGGCCAAACTTCCCACACAGAACCCTCATGACCAATAGAAAATGCTTAAGGCCATGCAGTCCAACTCCCTTCACCAGGGCAAGAAAATGTAATCAAAGCCCTCCTGACAAACAGCCATCCAGCCATAGATATAGATAGATATGTAGGATTCACAGATATAGTATTATAGATTTGAAAGGGGCCCCTAAAAAAGGACAATTATATGTTGCATGTTCCAGAGTAGGCAAATCAGACAATCTCAACATCAACACTGACAAAGAAACAGCAAAAAATATTGTTTACCCACAAGCATAAAGACATTACATAGATTAGAAACCGACACTTTCTAATTACTTTATTTTCCAGATCACTACACTGGGCCACAGCAACTCGTGGTAGGGGATGGCTAGTAATTATATATTTTATATTACATGTAGTTTTACTAATACTATTACAATATAATGGTGTAGTACAATATAGTAATATATAATACTGATATTGTACTATGCTAATAATTTAATATATTATATGTGTATGTATGTATGTATGTGTGTGTATACACACACATACATATAAATCTTGTAAGCAGTTCTGAGTCCCCTTGGGGTGAGAAGGGCGGCATGTTGTAAATAAATATAATCCAGTTCAAAGCAGATAATGTGGATTATCTGCTTTGATAATCTGGGTTATGTGGCAGTGTAGAAGGGAGCAGAGACAGCACCAAACTCCTAAACAGCATATTCTTCGGCTCAGCCTGGAGTAATTGAGGTCCCTTCTGCACTGCCATATAAAACCCAAATTATCTGTTGGAAATGACACCCCTTTTCAAGCCTTCTCTAGTCATCTATTTATCTATGATCCTGTTGCTTCCTGTTTCCAGTATGTATGTTCTGATATGCAGCTTCTTTTACTCCAAGGGTCTCCAAACTAAGGGGGGGGGGGGGCTCCAAGGTCATTTACCTGGCCCTTGCGCAGGGTCAACTTAAGTCTGAAACGACTTGAAAGCACACAACAACAACAACAATCCTATCTCACAGGCCAAAAAGAGGTCCACACTTCCCATTGAAATACTAATATGTTTACTTTTGTTAAAATTATTCTTTATTTTTAATTATTGTATTTTTTGAACCGGATTATATGACAGTGTAGACTTGAGTTAGCAATATGCAAGCAGAACTGTAGATGACTGGGCATCTTGGCAGTCTGTCATTCCCAGGGTTGTTGAAGTCTACGGTGGGGCCAACAACAAAGGGAGAGAGTGTGTAACTTGTCAGAGATCTGAACCCAGAGTTCTAAATTGCTTCTACATTGTACCATTCATGCGGTTTTACACCACTTTAAGTGCTATGCCTCAAAACTATGGAATCGTGGGCTTTGTAGTCTGGTGAGGCACCAGCACACTTTGACAAAGAAGGTTAAAGACCTTGTATGGCTGCGACTCCCATGACTCCAACTAAAGCGATGTCAAATTACATTTAGTCCACACTCAGACTTCTGTAACTGGCTCTTGCCTGGTGTCTGCTTTAAAGGATGGCAGGGATTCCCCCCTACCGCTATAATCGAGGTTTTAGGTCGGCAGAAAAATGGAGGAAACGGGAAGGAAAAATGCAGCTGCTCTCAAAGCAATCATTGGGTAGGTCCTGAGTCTTGTAAACAGTTTGCAGCTGGCTCCGTAAAAAGCGAGGTTAGATGGAACTAAAGGAAAGAAATCCCTTTTCTCTCTTGCAAAGATTCCCAACTGTGAGAGGAATAAGGACTTAACTGGGTGGGGAGGACGCCTGGGCAAACTTGGGTCCTCTTGGTGTTTTGGACTTCAACTCTCACCATTCCTAAGAGCCTCAGGCCCCTTCCTTTCCCCCCTCAGCCGTTTAAGCTTAAACTTAAGCGGCTGAGGGGGGAAAGGAAGGGGCCTGAGGCTGTTAGGAATGGTGGGAGTTGAAGTCCAAAACACCAAGAGGACCCAAGTTTGCCCAGGCCTGCTTTAGCTATTGGTCATACACACTTTTTCTTTGTAGCCCTGTAGCCCTATAAAATACAAATACTCGAAATAAGCTAGGTCTCGACCAATCGTGTGAGTAGGTTGGATTGAAAGCAGATCCTGGGACTTGTTATTCTTTGTTGTCTGTATGCCTTCCTTCTTAGTTTCCGGTCTCATCGTAGCTTCCTGTACCACCTGTGGAAATGGATACTCTGGCCAGTGGTCCTCAACCTGCCTAACGCCTCGACCCCTTAATACAGTTCTTCATGTTGTGTTGACCTCCAAATATAAAATTATTTTCTTTGCTACTTCATAACTATAAGTTTGCTGCTGTTATGAACCCTAATGTAAATATCTGATATGCAGGATGTATTTTCATTCCCTGGACCAAATTTGGCACAAATACCCGATGCACCCACATTTGAATACTGGTGAGGTTGGGGACGGGGGTTGGTTTTGTCATTTGGCAGTTGTAGTTGCTGGAATTTATAGTTCACCTACAATCAAAGAGCATTCTGAACTCCACAGATGGTGGAATTGAATCAATGTATTGTCGGAGGAGGCTTCCATGGCTGGAATCACTGGGTTGTTGTAGAGTTTTTTTTAGCCACGTTCAGACCTCACAGCCTCTGAGGGTACCTTCCATAGATGCAGGCGAAACGTCAGGAGAGAATGCTTCTAGAACATGGCCATATAGCCCGAAAAACCGACAACAACCCAGAATTGAATCAAACTTGGCATATATAACTCCCATGACTAACAGAAAACACTAGAAGGGTTTGGTGGGCATTGACTTTGAGTTTTGGAGTTGTAGTTCACCTACATCCAGAGACCACGGTGGACTGGTGGATCTGGACCAAACTTGGTGGATCTGGACCAAACTTGGCAGGAATACTCCATCTACCCAAATGGGAACACTGGTGGAGTTTGGGGAAAATAGACCTTGGCGTTTGGGAGTTGTAGTTACTGGGATTTATAGTTCACCTACAATCAAAGAGCATTCTGAACTCCACCAACGATGGAATTGAACCAAACTGAGTCACACAGAACTCCCATGACCAACAGAAAATGCTGAAAGGGTTTGATTGGCATTGAGTTTTAGAGTTGTAGTTCACTATATCCAGAGAGCACTGTGGGCTCAAACAATGTTGGTTCTGGACCAAACTTGGCAGGAATACTCCATATGCCCAAATGTGAACACTGGTAGAGTTGGGGGAAAATAGATATTGACATTTGGGAGTTGTAGTTGCTGGGATTTATAGTTCACCTACAATCAAAGGGCATTCTGAACCTCACAAGCGACAGAATTGGGCCAAACTTCCCACACAGAATCCCCATGACCAACAGAAAATACTGTGTTTTCTGATTATCTTTGGCGACCCCCAGGTTGAGAAACACTGCTATAGGTGAAAACTGCGAGCTTGACGCCACTTGAACTGCAATAGCTCAATTCTATGGAATCCTGGGAGTTGCCGTTTTACAAGGTCTTTAACCATGTTGTACCCTGTCTCCAGGTGCGAGGCGGGTAACATATCATCACCCTCTTCATCATCACCATTTAGCCTTCTCTGCCAACGAGTGCACAAACTATGAATTCCAGGATTCCATTGCACTGAGTCACAGTAGTTAAAATGGTATCGAACTGCATTAATTAGACTGTGTAAGTGCATCCCCTGTGTAGATGCATGAAACTGAAAGTAAGTCAACTGAAAGCAGCAGGACTTACTTCTGAGTGAGCCAGAGGTATCGCTACGTGAGCCTGTTGCTCCCTTCATGAAATATTCCTTCAGTCCCCAACTTTCTAGGGTTGGGGACTGCAGGGAGTCCTAGCATTGCAGGAAACCCCCTCCTGGGTACACTGAAGACTGGGCGACTTGGAAGGCAGTGATCGGGCACCACAATATGCAGAGCCAACCTTAAGAAATGGGACTATAGAGTGGAGTCCACAATATGTGAGTGTGGAGAAGAGCAAACGACAGACCACGTACTACAATGCAGCCTGAGCCCTGCCACATGCACAATGGAGAACTTTCTCACAGCTACAGCAGAGACACTCTAAGTGGCCAGCTTCTGGTCAAAGGACACTTAGTATAAGGCCAAGTTTTTAACTTTGGGGTTTTTTGACTTGAGAAGCGACTTTGGAGTAATACACACACACATTCCTAATTCGCTTCTGACACGATAAATAAATAAGGGAGTCCTTGGGAAGCCTTCTGCAGGTCCAAGTCCAAACACTACATTCATTTCTGTTGATATACTTTACGCATATAACGCGAAGGTTATTTTAAATAATGTTTGGGCATAAAACAAAGTTTGTGGACACTCGACTATCGGAAAGAAACTTTATCAGTTTCCCTTGCGGACAATTTCAGAGGATTTCGAAATTCCAGATAAATGATATTCGGGTTATATTACTGTTTCCTCTTTCCTTTTGATGCCTAGAACGTATTTCTAAATCATAGAATCATAGAGTTGGAAGAGACCTCGAGGGCCATCCAGTCCAACCCCCTGCTAAGAATCAAGAAAATTGCATTCAAAGCACCCCCGACAGATGGCCACCCAGCCTTTGTTTAAAAGCCTCCAAAGAAGCAGCCTCCACCACACTCTAGGACAGAGAGTTCCACTGCTGAACAGCTCTCACTGTTAGGAAGTTGTTCAAGGCTTTCATGGCCGGAATCACTGGGCTGTTGTAGGTGTTTCGGGCTGTATGGTCATGTTCTAGCAGTATTCTCTCCTGACGTTTCCCCTGCATCTGTGGCAGGCAACCTTAGAGATTGTGAGGTCTTCCTAATGTTCAGGTGGAATCTCTTTTCCTGTAATTTGAAGCCATTGATCCGAGTCCTAGTCTCCAGGGCAACAGAAAACAGGCTTGCTCCCTCCTCCCTATGACTCCCCTTCACATATTTATACCTGGCCCTCATCATGTCTTCTGTAGGCTAAACAGGCCCAACTCTTTAAGCCGGTCCTCATAAGGCTTGTTCTCTGATGAAGTATGTAAGAAATTTGGTGACTGGAATTTTTCACAGGATGAAAGAAATTCGAATTCTAATATAAGGGGCAACATCCTAATTGCGTCCCCATTGCGCTACACCAGTAGAGTAAGCCCAAGTAGGATGGATTCTATACTATGTGCCACCTTGATGCACTCTTCAGGTTGTTGCTTCAAAGCGCTTAGCACGTCTCCACATGTGAATCATAAAATATTCTCAGTACATCCTTACTATACTTCCTCAGAAGTACCAATACCCCACAGTCACAAGATCCTGCCTGATCTGGGAACTAAGCAGGGTCATTCCTGATTAGTATTTGGATGGGCCAACAAGCATGGGCTATATTTCAGAGGAAGAAACTGGCCAAACCACCTCTGAATAGTCTGTGCCTAAGAAAACCCTGTGAAATTCAGGGTCGCCATAAATGGACAGGTAGGGTGAAGACACACAGATGCACAAATCTCCCAGTGAATTTGAAAACTGCATTATATGGTCAGTGTCGACCATATAATTCCGCGGCCCTTACTGACCATTCAATAAATGCTTGTTCAGAAATAAGCCCATTTGGGTTCAGTGAGACATCCTTCAAAATAAACGAGGACAGCATTTCTGCCGTTATTGGTGATTTTAGGATGGAAGGCACACTTTCCAGAATCACACTAGCGAAAAAATCCACTTAAAATCCGGTTTCTGCCTCCTGCAGAATTCTGGGGTTTGTAGTTTAGTGAGGCTGTTAAAGACTCCTCCCTAAACTACAAATCCCAGAAATTTGCAGGAGGAAGAACCGGATTTTAAGTGGATGTTTTTCTCTAGTGTGATGAGGCCATTAAGATATAGAAAACTCCTCTCCCATTGAGTTGAAAAAGAAGCTTGAGAAGTGCGTTAGAAGCTGCCTCTACACTGATGAATAAATGCAGTTTGACACACGCTCAATTAGTGTTCTGGGGAGTTGTATTTTTGTGAGGTCCCAGCACAACTCCATACCTTCGAGCATATCAAACTATTAATTCTGTGGTGTAGATGCCCCCTTGGTGAGGATATCAATACTTTCAAACGCATGGGAGACATTTGAACTCGTGTTAATAACCAGAAAAGGCAAAGGTTTTGAGAGAAATCGTTCCTTTTGCTGTTAAACCCAAATCTGATTCACAGAAGTGTGGAGTGAGGTCGGAGAGGCAAATCTACATATGTATAAATGATCTGTGCGTTTTGAATGACATCTTAACTCAAAATCCGCTGGACGAACGGCTGCCAAATTTGACCACAAGACACCTCCTAACCCAAGGAGTGGCCATCACTCAAAAATTGATTTTTTTTCATTTGGGAGTTGTAGTTGCTGGGATTTATGGTTAACCTACAATCAAAGAGCATTCTGCACTCCACCAACGATTGAATTGAGCCAAACTTGGCACACAGGACTCCCATAAACAACAGAAAAGACTAGAAAGGTTTGGTAGGCATTGACCTTGAGTTTGGGAGTTGTAATTCACCTACATCCAAAGAGCATTGTGGACTCAAACAATGAAGGATCTAGACCACACTTGGCACGAATACTCAATATGCCCAAATAGGAACACAGATGGAGTCTGGGGGAAATAGAGTTGTAGTTACTGGGATTTATAGTTCAGCTACAATCAAAAGTATCCCAACAATGACAGAATTGGGCCAAACTTCCCACCCAGAACTCCCATGACCAACAGAAAATATTGTGTTTCCTGGTGGTCTTTGGCGACCCTTCTCACGATGGGTTGAGGTAGAGTGGCCAAGCGGTCTAAGGCGCTGGATTGAGAAATGCTGCCTTAAGGCCATCCAGTCCAACTCCCTTCACTAAGGCAAGAAAACATAATCAAAGCCCTCCTGACAAAGAGCCATCCAGCCATGGATATATATAGATGTATATGATTCACACACACACCTACCTACACACACACATATATGACAGATATGGTATCATACATTTGAAAGGGACCCTTAAAGAAGGACAATGATATGTTGCATGTTCCAGAGTAGGCAAACCAGACAATCTCCACATCGACGCTGACAAAGAAACAACAAGAAATACTGTTTACCCACAAGCAAAAAATTTTACATATATTAGAAACCAACACTTTCTCATTGCTTTATTTTCCAGATCACCAGACTGGGCCACAGCAACGCCTGGCAGGGGACAGCTAATAATAATAATAATAATAATAATAATAACAACAACAACCACAACAATTCCAACTACAAATGGGACATAGATCTAAAGAAGACTTTTGTGCCCTCCAATTAAACTTTCCTTCTCTTTCCAGATTTCTAACATTGCAAAACAGTGAGACACTGAAAAGGTTCATTCCTACTTTGCCCCTTTTCTCTGAAAAGCCCTATTCTTAAGTGCTCTGACTGTAGTTTTAAGTTGCTTGCAATGCAATGCTAGAAATTTGGGGTCTAAAGAGGGGAGGGACAGAATAAAATTCTCCAATGCCCCACCCCACTTCTGCAACCCACTTTGATGCCTTGGCCATTTTAGCAACTCTTAATTCATGGAGGCAGAGTTAGTCCCGCTACTCGATGTGATGAGGCAGCTGCCTCAAGCAGAAGATTTGTTCCTGAGTCCCAAAGAGTGCCAATCGTTAGTCGTGTAATTGGGAATTGCTCATTTCTACGGAGTGAGGGAGAGATTTTTGTAGGATTTTCTTCCTCAAGTACTAAAATAACCTGAATGACTTTGGGTGCTATGTCCCCCGGTTTGGGGGAGAGGCCTCCGGCAGCAAAATGCTTGATCTGAAGCAAAATAGTGTTACAGAGTGCTGTCCTTATTGATTGACCTAACTGTATTCAGCCTTTTTGGGAAGGAAGGCCTTCGGTTTAGTTTGCTTTCCATCTACACTACCAAATAATGCAATTTGAAAACTGCATTATATGGTCAGTATAGACCAGTGTGGCTCCCAACCTTTGGTCCTCTGGGTGTTTTGAACTTCAACTCCCAGAAATCCAAGTCAGCTTACCAGCTGTTCAGAATTGTGGGAGCTGAAGTCCAAAACACATGGAGGACCAAACGTTAGGAACCACTGTTGTAGACTATTTTATAATGCGGCTCAATGCAGTTAAACGCCTTTATATGGATCTACACTGACCATATAATGCAGTTTCAAACTGCATTATCTTGCAGAATAGATGGAGCAATAAATCCCTTTGAACTAAGTGGGACCAAATAATTTCCAGACAAAGGTGAGAACTGAGTTTTTGAAGTCACATAATCCTATTTGATTTAAGGTGAGTCTATACTGTTGAATTTATACAGTTTGACACTACATTAACTGCAGTGGTTCAGTTCTATGGAAAATGTAGTTTTACAAGGATTTCTCTGCCAAAGAGAGCTGGTGTATATTTGTTTATATTTAAATTATTATTGTTTTTATATGCTCATGTACTTTATTGTATATTGTGTATTTTGTTGCACTACTAAGTGCTTTTCTAAGTCGCCCAGTCCCTTCTGGGAGATGATGGAAGGATATAAATAAAATGTTGTTGTTGTTGTTGTTGTTGTTGTTTTTGTTGTTAGTAACAAATGTTAGCGTGCTGGAAGAAGGAAAGACCACCAGCACTGAAGCAATGCTCCTAAGTCATCAACTCCACTGTCCAAATGCCCGATCACTTTTCTCCCAAAGAAGTTACTATATTCCCAATTCAAGAATGGAAACTTATGTTGAGTGTTCTAACTGGAGGTCAGCTGTGACCAGTAGTGCTGCAGAATTCAAAGAGGCAGAATGGAGGAGCATCAAGTCAACCTTGGATCGCCTTCTGGAGAACAGCCAAGACATTACACTTGGAGGATCAAAGCTGGAATGTTAAAATTGCCTCTATGTCTGTCAATTGGCATTGAATGTTTACCATGTATATGTGCATTGTAATCCGCCCTGAGTCCCCTGAAAGGGGCTGGGGGAGATGTGAGAAGAGCGGAATATAAATACTAGAAATAAATAAATCCTTAGGCTAGGAGGGTTAGCCCAAGTAACTATGTATTATTATTACTAGCTGTCCCCTGCCACACATTGCTGTGGCCCAGTCTGTGTATATGTGTTTTGTTTGTGTATATATGTGTGTACATATTTGTGTATATTTGTATATATGTGAGCCCGGGAAATGAAAGTGGGGTCAAACTACATTAATTCGGCAGTGTAGATACACCATTAGTCATGGATAAAGCCCTCTCCAGAAAAGTAGACTCCCGGGTCTATATTTAGGGAACTGTCTGTAGAGAATGTGGGTTTCTCCAACCGCATGGGTCAATGCAAATGTGCTCCTGCCAATGGCTTTCTAAGAAAAAAAAGGGACTGGGTGTATTCCCTCGATTCCCTCCCAGTGGAGACGGCCACAGGACACTCTCCACCCTAAAGACAAAAAAATGCTGTTTGGTCCAAACCTCTCCTGGTACTCTAAAGAGGAAAAGTAGATCCAAAGCCAGATTATGGATGGTCAGTAAGAAAAGAAAAAGGTGTTGCTCACTTCCTCTTCTTCCCTCAGTCCTTTCACACATTTCCATGATGCTTGTGTTGACCTATTTCAAATAGCATCTGCAGTATGGAGTTAACACAGTTAGACACCACATTTAAAAATGCCATGGCTCTGTTTTATGGAATCTTGGGTGTTGGAATTTGATGAGACTAAAGACTTTGTGAAACTTAAGGCCCTTCCACAGAATATCAAGGCAGATAATCCCACATTATCTGAGTGTGGAATCAGATAACCAAATCCTAAGCAGATATTGTGGAATTTTCTGCCTTGATATTCTGGGCTATAGGGCTGTGTGGAAGGGCCCTGCAACTCCTAGACTCTGAGGCATGATAGCTAAACTAAAGTGGTGTTAAACTGCATTCTTTCTACAATGTCGATGCATAATGAATTACACTCAGGAGAGGTACTTTACTTGTTTAATAGCTATAACCACCGTAGAATTGCCCATGAACATGAGGAAAGGGTCTTCTATTTGGGGGATTGCTCTAGGGATCTGAGTAGCTACTTTAATTCAGCACCCCAATTATTTTCAACACAGCCTTGGGAGAACCTACATCATGGAACTGGAAGTTATGAACTCAGTATTTTGTCCCATAAACAAGGATGTCAGTCCTGGTAACCTCTCCACAAGCCATACCATGCAAGCCATGAGTGATAAAAACAAAGGATACAGAGCCTCTGGATATTGAATACTGCCTATATTTAGAGAGAATGATTTGCCATTTCATAGAATCATAAAATAATAGAATCATAGAGTTGGAAGGGACCTCATGGGCCATCCAGTCCAACCCCCTGCTAAGAAGCATTCGAAGCACCCCACTTGTAGGGGGATGCCAACATTTAAAGACATGATAAAATTGAGAAACTTGTGCTACTTGTGGGGATAGAGATCCATAACAGAAAACACCACAACAGGTCTCCTAGGAGAGGTAGGGGGAGAGGGAAATGGAAAAATGTACACATTGGATGATAGTAATAAATATGAAGAGAGAGGAGGATGCAACGCCTATTTTAAAATGTGAACTGCAATAGCCACATTCCTGAGACAAGCAGTGATAACTGAATTGAGGATTTAGTTAAAGGTATCGAACCTTTAAATCATTATAAATCATTTACATACTTTTATGCATTCTTGTTCTTTAGGTTTTTATGTGTTTGTTTAAATCAGTGTTTCTCAACCTTTCTAATCCCCTGACCCTTTAATAAAGTTCCTCATGTTTTGGTGGCCCTTAACCACAAAATTATTTTTGTTGCTATTTCATAACTGTAACTTTGCTACTGTTATGAATTGTAATGTAAATATCTGATATGCAGGATGTATTTTCATGCACTTGTCCAAATTTGGAACACATACCCAATAAACCTGAATTTAAATACTGGAGGGGTTGGAGGGGGGTTGATTTTGTCATTTGGGAATTGTAGTTGCTGGGATTCATAGTTCACCTACAATCAAAGAGCATTCTGAACTAAACCAAGGATGGAATTGAACCAAACTTGGCCCAAAGAACTCCCATGACTAAAACAAAATACTGAAAGGGTTTGATTGGCATTGACCTTAAGTTTTGGAGTTGCGGTTCACCTACATCCAGAGAGCACTCTGGACTCAAACAATGATGGATCTGGATCAAACTTGGCACGAATGCTCAATTTTCCCAAGTGTGAACACTTGTAGAGTTTGGGGGAAACTAGACCTTGACATTTGGGAGTTGTAGTTGCTGGGATTTCTAGTTTACCTACAATCAAATGATAGAATTGGGCCACACTTCCCACATAATACCCCCATGACCAACAGAAAATACTGTGTTTTCTGATGGTCTTTGACACCCCTCTGTCACTCCCTCATGATCTCCCCCCCCCCCCCCAGGTCCCAACCCACAGGTTGAGAAACACTGGTTTAAATAATTATGGTTATTTATTGACATAAATAATATTTATGTCATTTATTAATTTTTATTATTAATTATTAATTTTATTTTTGGGGTTAGTAATTATTAATTTATAATGATGTTATTTTTTACTTTTTGATTTATGTGGATGTTTTCTATTAAAGCATTGAATGTTTGCCTTTTTTTTCTGGAAGCCGCCCTGGGGGAGATAGTGTAGCCTATAAATAAAGTATTACTACTACTACTACTACTACTACTACATACTATCAGTCTAAATCCTCCTTTGCAAAACCCACACTACTCCTGAACTGTAGTCCACATTCCCCAAATAAGTATCTTGGCCTTGGTTTACTAGAAACAGAAAGATCCAGCAGGCCTCATCCGATGGTATCTTGTTTTATTAGGCCCACATGTTGGGGAAAGCAAGGAGAAACAGACCACTATGTGCTGAATTTTCTCCCAGCGGTCAGTTGGACTCCCTAGAAAATATCTTTGAAGCACAGAACATATTTCTTGTGCAAGAGGCTGCCAGCCAGTAGTTTACTCTCATTACAAAGGGACATAGAATTAATGCAGTTTGATATCACTTTAATTGCTATGGCACAATGCTATGGAATCCTGGGGATTGTGGTTTTACAAGGTTTTGATGCCTTACCAAACTACAACTCCAGGATTGCATAGCACTGAGCCAAGGCAGATAAAGTGGTGTCAAACTGTTCTTGTTCATCTATTTTAAGACAGCTAAGGCTGGATCTACATTGCCTTATAGCCCATTATCTGATTCCAGATTTTCTGGCAGTGTAGTCTCATATAATCCTGTTCGAATAATCTGGAATAAGATCTTGAGATATAGGGCAGTGTAGATCCAGCCTAAGAAGGCCCTGAGGTTATTTTGCCAGTAAATTCTGTTTTTTTCTTTTGCAAAGAACTTCCAAATAGAGGGCCAAGTCAGTCAGAAAATGCAGGACAAAAAGAAAGTGAGGAATTCAACACACCCAAACCTCAAAGACCCCCTAAACTTCTTCGAAATCCACTAGGGGTCATGAGAGCCTTGCCTGAGTTGTTTTAGACTTTTTAAGACTCAGCGGATATCTACATTGTTGAATGAATGCAGTTTGACACCACTTAAATTCCCATGACTCCCTTGCTATGGAATCCTAGAAGTTGTCCTCTGGTGAAGCTCCAACACTGTGTAGCAAAAAAGGCTCAACATTTTATAAAGCAATATTTTCTATGATTCCATAGAACTAAGCCATGGCGGTTAAAGTGGTGTCAAACTGTACTCATTCTAAAGTGTCATTGCACCTTCATACCAGTTTCTTTCATCCACCATTGGTACCTGCTGATGTCTCCTGTGCATACAAATAACTGTTCTCAGGTGGACTCACAGCCCAACATGGCCTAAACGCCCTACATCATGAATTTGAAACTCAGTGTTGTCTTATGTAATCTTTGTTCTGTGTAATAAATACAATTTAATCATTTATATCATGATTAGGTATTTTCAGCTATGTTGTAAACCTCCTTGAACCACAAGCTGAGGTGAGTAGGAATTATTATTGTTATTATTATTATTATTATTTGATACATAACAGGATTACTACACAGCAAACAAGATCACTATGCTGGCTTTTGTATTTGATCACAAGTCTGACACTTCCCAAGTGCCTAGGACTGTGTGATGTATCCACGAATAATAGGAATAATGCAAATAATGTGCAGATGGTAATTTTGTCAGCAGAGATTGTTTTTAAGTACAGGCCAAGGTCTTTAGGCACTGCACCCAGTGTGCCGATCACCACTAGGACCACCTTTACTAGCTTGTGCCAGAGACTTTGTAGTTCTATCTTTAAATCCTTATTATTATTATTATTATTATTATTATTATTCTGACACAAAAACACAGTATGTCACAGCAAGCTGGATTTCGTATCACAAAATCACAAGTCTGAACACTTCCCAAGCGTCTAGGGCTGATTATTATTATTATTATTATTATTATTATTATTATTATTATTATTGCAGATCCTGCCTGATCTTGGAAGTTAAACAGGACCAGGCCTGATTAGTATTGGATAGGAGATCACTAACATACATTAGGTACTGCAGGCTATATTTCAGTGGCAAGAACCCTTTTCTGTTGCATCTGAGGGATGAAAGTGAATCTAGGAGACTTTATGCTACTAATTTTGGTATCTGTAAGCTGCTACAAGGTCCTGTGGAATCCGTGGGGGTCTCCATAAATCCACAGGTGACTTGAAGGAACACATAAAGAGTGGAAGACATCCCCATAAGAGGGGGGTTGTCTCCTATAATTGATCTCATGGTGACTATGGTTGGATCTACACTGCCATATAATGTGTTCTGGAATTGTATTATATGGTCAGTGTACAACCATATAATCCAGTTTAAATGGCACGGAACTCCATTAAATAAGTCTACACTGACCATAGCATTATATAGCAGTGTAGATCCAACCTGTGCCATTATTTGGGCCCTTCCACATAACCATATAACCCAGAATATCAAGGCAGAAAATCCCACAGTATCTACTTTGAACTGGGTTATCTGAGTCCACACTGCCATATATTCTAGTTCAAAGCAGATAATGTAGGATTTTATTCAACTGTGTGGAAGGGGGCTTTATTTGCCTCCATTGTTTTCTTGTGCTTTTAAATGGCTCTCCTGTCCTGTTTTCATATCTCCAAAGGCTTTTTGGTTCACACTTTCCACTATTATTTTCAGAATAATAGTTATTAATCTGACATCAAGAAAGCAACTTTTGGGAACTGACATCCTTGGCTATATTTCTGGGGGTTGCAGATCCCCAAAAGGAACTTTAACAGGTTCTATTTAATAGTATAAACCATTTGAAAAACAGCTTCAGTGTAACTACAGTGTAGAATTAATGCAGTTTGACACCACTTTTACTGCCATGGCTCAATGCTATGGAATCCTGGGTGGTGTAGTTTAGTGAGGCATCACCAGTCTTTGGCAGAGAAGGCTAAAGACCTTTAAAAACTACAACTCCCATTATTGTAATATTATTTATTATAATAACCAGCTTTTTCTCTCCCAAAGGAAACTCCCATGATTCCATAGCACTGAACCAGAGCTCTTAAAGTAGTTTCAAATTGGAGAATGTGCTATCTTTTATGCGTTTACCTAGAAGTAAGTCCTACTGAACTTAGAAGGATAGATTCATAAGGAATACAGTTGCACCTAGTGCTGGTTTTCAAAGAATATTCCTTCAAAATCTATCCAAAACAAATGTCTTGCCTGGACAAAAAGTGACCCTTTGAGAATATGCATATTCAATTGTAATTGTTGCAAATGTAAACTTCAACTAGAATTGTGCCTGAGATTAGTTTGCCCTCGGAAATAATGCGTGGCCTTAATTTATTTATACAGGGAAGGCCCAAGAATTACTCACTCATAATGCTCACCTATTGGCCTGATATCTAGGTGAAAAGTATAGTAACTTCAAAAGTTATCCACATTGTTAGAATAGAGTAATTTTTACTCCTGTTAGAAGAAGTGAAAGCTTTGTAATAAGAGAAAACCAACTGTATAACAGCTGATTTATCCACTGTAGGCCCTATATCCCAAAATATCAAGGCAGAAAGTCCCATATTATCTCAGTATGGACTCAGATAACCCAGGTCAAATCAGATATTGTGGGATTCTCTGCCTTGATATTCTGGGATATAGGGTTGTGTGGAAGGGCCCTCTCTCTCTGGGAAGACTTTTCCAGGAGAGGAGTCATATCTATAAAAGACTTCATGTATAAGTCGACCTCATGTAGGAGTCTAGGGCAGGTTTCGGGGCCAAAATCTTGCATTTCTATACATGAGTATGTAGGGTATATACATCCCCACAGGCAAGCAATCACTGACATTTTCTCAATTAGATTATTCCAGAAAATAAAGCTCTTATACTTTTCCTTTACAAGGAAAACTGGTAAGGGGTAGATCAGCAGCTCCAATTCAGTTTCCAACTGAATTGAAACTATTGAGATCTCTCTCCAAGGGCCCTTCCACACAGCCCTACATCCCAGAATATCAAGGCAGGAAATCCCACAAAACTGCTTTGAACTGGGTTATCTGAGTCCACACTCAGATAATGTGAGATTTTCTGCCTTGATATTCTGGGATATAGGGCTGTGTGAAAGGGCCCCAAGAAAGTATAGACTTTCAGAAGAATCCAGATCCAAATAGAAGGTTGGGAGGGGAGATGAGAACTCTCTTAAATTGGCATCCAAGCAAAATCTAAGAAATTGGTTGAAAGTCCTCGGGATCATAACTATGGTCTCAAAGTTTACTGACCAGGATGATGGTTTGATTACTTGGTCATTGGGCATCAGTTTCACAGAACTTTGTTTTTGTGAAATCAAGGCCCCTTCTATACTGCCGTATCATCCAGATTATTGGGTTGTTGTGAGTTTTCAGGGCTGTATGGCCATGTTCCAGATGCATTCTGTCCTGAAGTTACCCCTGCATCTATGGCAGGCATCCTCAGAGGTGCAGGCGCAAGGTCAGGAGAGAATGCTTCTGGAACATGGCCATACAGCCGGAAAAACTCACAACAACCCAGTGATTCGGGTGCAAAGCTTTCCACAATACATAGAATCATAGAGCTGGAAGAAACTTCGTGGGCCATCCAGCCCAACCCCCTAGCAAGAAGCAGGACAATCGAGTTCAAAGCATCCCCAACAGATGGCCATCCAGACTCTGTTTAAAAGTCTCCATAGAAGGAGCCTCCACCACAATTCAAGGGTAGAGAGTTCCACTGCTGAACAGCTCTCACAGTTAGGAAGTTCTTGTTGTTGTTGTTGTTGTTATTATTATTATTATTATTATAAACATAACAAGATGAGTCCACAGTATTGTATTGGATCACACTTCGGACACTTCCCAAGTGTCTAGGACTGTGTGATGTATCCTCAAATAATGCGTGCAGATCCCAGTAAGGTGGCCTTTTGCAGCTGGCAGATGGTAATTTTGTCAGCGCAGATTGTGTTTAAGTGCAGGCCAAGGTCTTTAGGCACTGCACCCAGTGTGCCGATCACCACTGGGACCACGTTGACTGGCTTGTGCCAGACTCTTTGCAGTTCGATCTTTAAATCCTCATATTGTGTCAGTTTTTTCAGTTGATTATTATTATTATTATTATTATTATTACTACTCTTTTGCTTGTGGTGTGAGAGAATTAGCGTTTGCAGAGACTTTACCCAGGGACTACGGGATGTGTCACCATCCTGTGGGAGTCTTCTCTCATGTCAAATTATCAAAGCACATAATCCACATTATCTACTTTGAACCGGGTTTTATGCGTCTACACTGCCATATAATCCAGTTCAAAGTAGATAATCTGGACCCAGGTGGACCCAATTTCCACCAGGTTCCTACACTGGTCCCATTGAAATCAATGACTCTACATGGCTTCCCTACACGGTTCCCATTGAAATCAAGAGAGTTACAATGGTCCCTTCACCTCTCCCATTAAAATCGGTAGAGCTAGAATGGATCATACTCTGATCTCATTGGGGGGAAAAGGGCTTAAGCGGAAAAGGTAAGGAAAAGGAAAGGACCTGAGGCTGTTAGGAATGGTGGGAGTTGAAGTCCAAAACACCTGGAGAGAGGAGCCAAGTTTGCCCATGCCTGAGCTAGGAGGTCAAATTAAGGTATTATTCCACCCAGTCGTTTTTGGGTGTCTTGCTGATTTTAATCCAGCTGCTAGTTATACTTAAAGCAAACTCATTCAATCAATGGGAATTGGAGTCCCTGGTGGCGCAATGAGATAAACCCTTGTGCCGCAGGACTGAAGACCAACGGGAGAGCGCGGATGAGCTCCCTCTGTCAGCTCCAGCCCCCCATGCTGAGCTTCCTATGCGGGGACATGCGGGAAGCCTTCCACAAGGATGGCAAAACCTCAAAAACATCCGGGGCATCTTCTCTCACGCCAGAAGCGACTTGCAGTTTCTCAAGTCGCTCTTGACACAAATAAACTAAACTAAACTAAAATAAAGGGATTTGCTTTAAAGTTCAGTCAGCATTCCAGACACGATTCAATGAGTTTTGCTGCAATAAGTAAAGGGATTCCTGCTTCTGCAAAGCTAAATGATTGAGCTATTTAGTCTTTTATTACCTATGAAAGCCATTTCTACTAAACGGGGATCATGACAGTGAAAAGAAAAGAAAGAAAATGACCGGGTTCATTGAGGCCTCCCTTGAATAGCTAGAACTATTCTCTTCTGGTCACTTTAAACACCAGGACATTTCCAACTAATCATCTCGGGGAGAGAGGGAGGAATATAAATAATAATAGTTGTTGTTTTTGTTGTTGTTGTTATTATTATTATTATTATTATTATTTCAGAGACGTGGTTTAGAAACTAAGTGGAAATTCGGCCCCTCAGATGATGATGATGATTAGATACATAACAAGAATAGTACACAGCGAACACTATGCTGACTTTTTGCATTAGATCCCACCCGGACACTTCCCAAGTATCTAGGGCTGTGTGATGTATAGGCGAATAATGCCTGCAGATCCAAGCAGGGTGGCCTTTTGCAGCTGGCAGATGGTAATTTTGTCAGCTGATATTGTTTTTAAGTGCAAGCCAAGGTCTTTAGGTACTGCACCCAATGTGCCGATCACCACTGGGACCACTTTTACCGGCTTGTGCCAGAGTCTATTATTATTATTATTATTATTATTATTATTATTTGAAACACAACAAGATGAGTCCACAATAGACAAGATCATTCTGCTGGCTGTTGTATTGTTGTTGTTATTGTTGTTATTATTATTAGGTCTAGAAATCGGTCCTTGAAAAGTTCATCACCTGTATCTGGAGCGAGAACTGAACGACTTACACTTACGTTACATTCAGGAAAGTTTCCTATATAATAAGGCTCGTTTTTAAGGCAACGGCTTAAGCTGTCTTTCGGAAAACGAAGACAGAACTAGTTTCCTTCCTAAAGGGACTTTCCTTTCGGCTATTCGTACTTGATTGGGGACCGAGAGCGCTTTTCATCTATGGCGGACTCAACCCTCAGAGCTCAGTTTTCGAAGTAAATAATAATAATAATAATAATAATAATAATAATAATAATAGTCCTAGACACTTGGAAAGTGTCCGACGTGTGTCCCAATACAACAGCCAGCAGAGTGACCTTGTTTGCTGTGTACTAATCTTTGAGCGTTTCAAATAATAAGAAGTATTATTATTATTTATATTCCGCGCTCTCGCAAATCCTCCTTGACTTTAATTGCGGTCGATGAGATGCAGGGAAACTTGGAGTTGAATTAGGAAGGAAACTCCAAGAAAAAGCTGGGGAGAACCTCTTCGTCTGAGACGAAAACTCCCAGAAAGAGCGCCGAGGGAGCCAGTTAGTTCTTCGGGATGACAACGCCTAGAAAGAGCCGGGCAAAAGTTACATGACACAACTTTCAGAAACGTTTGGGGAGAAGTTATTTCCTTGACATTACAACTCCCAGAAAGAACCCGGAAACGTGGTTTCTTTGAAACTGAAACTCCAAATATTACAATGTCGAAGTGATTTGATGCAACTCCCAGAAAGAACCAGGGGAAACTTGGTTCAGAGTCACTTCTGAGACTAAACAGAGCCGGGGAAACGTTATTTGAAGCCTCAACTCCCAGAAGCAAGCGGATAACAGTTGTTTGAAACTACAAATTTAAAAGAAGGCTCAGGAAAAGGTTATTTGTTTGAGACACTTCCCAGAAAGATCTGTAGGAAAGTTTCATTTTTGGAGATTAAGTTTCCTAGGAGGACTCGGAACTGAAAGTTCCTAGGAGTTGGGATTCCAAACGAGTAACTTGCTGTTCTAGGACTAGGGGCCCTTCCAAACAGCCATATAACTCAAAATATCAAGGCTGAATAACCCACAATACCTGCTTTGAAGTGGAATATCTGAGTCCACACTGCCATATATCTCAGTTTAAAGCAGATAATGTGGAATTTTATTCAGCTGTGTGGAAGGGTCTTGGGACACGGAAAAAGTCCTAGTCCCACTCTCTTCTGCTTTGGTCATCCTTCACCTGGAGTAACACCGCGTCCAGTTCTGGGCACCACGATTCAAGAAGGAGATGGACAAGCGAGAAGGTGCCCAGAGAAGGGATGCTCGAACGGCCAAAGGATTGGAAGGCAAGTCCAGAGGAAGGGCTGATGAAGCTTGGCATAAAGAAGGCTGAGGGCCCTTCCACAGAGCCCTATATCCCAGAATATCAAGGCAGAAAATCCCACAATATCTGCTTTTAACTGGGTTATCTGAGTCCACACGCAGATAATGTGGGATTTTCTGCCTTGATATTCTGGGATATAGGGCTGTGTGGAAGGGCCTTGACAGGGGATCTGATAGCCACGTTTCAATCTTGGAAAAAGTGTCACAGTGAGAAGGAGACGAGCTTCTTTTTCTGCTGCTCTGGAGACTAAGACACAATGGATTCAAGTGGCAGGAAAAGAGATTCCACCTAAACGTTAGAAAGAACTTCCTGGTGGTAAGAACTGTTCAGCGGAGTGGAGTCTCCTTATCTTGGAGGCCCTTATGGTCTCTCCCAGCTCTAAGATTCTATGCTTCCCCCTCCCTAAGGTTCCTTGGGGAAATGAAGGCCAGGTCCCTTTTTATTATATCATTATTGTTGTTATTCTTGTTGTTGTTCCGCTTTTCTCTCCTAAAGAAGACTCAAAGCTAGGTGTTGCTGAATGAGAATGGGGTTGGACTGAAAGGTCCTTGCGTCTCTCCCAACTTTAAGATTCTATGCTCCCCCCTCCTTAAGGTTCCTTGGGGAAAGGAAGGCCAGGTCTCTTTTATTATATCATTATTTTTCTTTTTGTTATTGTTGTTGCTATTCCGCTTTTCTCTCCTAAAGAAGACTCAAAAACTAGGTGTTTCTGAATGAGAATGGAGTTGGGCTGAAAGGTCCTTGCGTCTCTCCCAACTTTAAGATTCCATATTTCCCCCTCTCTGAGGTTCCTGGCAGGTCGTGTTCTTTTTTTCTTAATAGTCTTGGTATTGTGATTGCGATGGTGATGATACTTATGTATACCCGCTTTCCTTTCCTAAAGGAGGCTCAGAGTGGTCCCTCCCCCCAAATCAACCCAGGCGGAAGCGAGCCCTCCTGCCTTCCTTCCTTCCTTCCTTCCTTGCTCCCGTCCTCCCTCCGTTCCTTGGCCTACCTTTCCTTGGCCTCGGCGGCCCGGTCGCGCTGCCGTCGGTTCTTGAACCAGTTGCTGACTTGGGTGGTGGTGAGCCCGGTGGCCTCGGCCAGTTCGCGCTTCTCCCGCGGCGACGGGTAGGGGTTGTGGGCGTACCATTCCCGGAGCACGCTGCGGCTCTTCTCCTTGAAGCAGTAGCTGGTCTCCTCGCCGTCCCAGATGGAGCGGGGCAGCGGGAACTTGCGGCGGACGCGGTACTTGCCCACGGCGCCCAGCGGCCTCCCGCGCAGCTTCTCGGCCTCGATGTAGTGAGCCTTGAGCCAGAGCTGCTGGAGCTTGGGGTGGTTGTGGGCCGAGAACTGGTGGCTCTCCAGGATCTTGTAGAGCTCACGGAAGTTGCCCCGGTGGAAGGCCACCACGGCCTTGGCCTTGAGGACGCTCTCGTTCTTGTGGAGGTGCTCGCAGGCCGGCAGCGACCACAGGAAGCGGCCCAGGCGCTCGATGTTGCCGCCTTGCTGGAGGACCTCGCACACGCACGCCACTTGCTCCTGGGTGAAGCCAAACGTGGGCAGCATGGACATGGTCGTGGGTGGGGTGGCCTCGGTGGGTGGGGGCCGCCTAGGCCCCGCTCCGGCTGCCTCCGCCCTCTCTTAGCGCATCTGTCCCGGATTAAAGGGTGCGGCGCCCTCAGAAAACCCCCCAAGCGCCCTGGGGCAACCGCGGGGAGGCGGTAGAACGCAGAGAAGAGGGCAACTGAGGCGCGCCGCCACCAATGGGGAAAGAGCTTCTCCCGGGGCCAGCCAACCACAGAGCGCGCCCGGAGGCTAATTTGCAAACGAAACCCTCGGGCACAGTCCCGCCAGGCGTAGAATCCTCACTAGCAAATGGACCCCTCGGGTAAAGCCCCGTTGGGCATGGAATCTTCACCAAAGCCCGAGAATGGCGGCAGTCGGGCGCGTCTCCGCCAATGAGGAAAGTGCTTCGCCGGGGGCCAGCCAACCACAGAGCGCGCTTAGCTGCTAATTTGCAAATGGAACCCTCGGGCTCAGTCCCGTCGGGCGTAGAGTCGAGTCTTCGATTGGAGCCGAAATCCAAGGCGGCCGCTGAACTCCCACTTTCACTTTGTTTCGCCTCTTCTTTCCTTTCTCCCTTCTTCTTTGAATCTTCTTTCTGTTTTTTTGTAAGTCCCAAAGTTCCGAGCAGCAACTTTGCGAGAGAGAAACAGCTCAGCGGAACTTTCCGAGCTTCTCCGCCACTTGTGAAGTTTCTCTTAACCCCCCCCCCCCACTCTCTCCTTCCCCCCTCCTCCTCCGTTCAGATCCCTTCCGCGATAGGATCGCTTACATGTAACGTCGCCCCGAGGAGTCCCGTAGCTCCCCCTTCTCCTTGGTCTCCACCTCTTCTTCGTCTCCTCTCTCCTCTACTTTCTCTTTTGCCGGCTCTCCTCTTCCACTCCTCCTCCTCCCTTTTTTTCTTCTTCTTCTTTTCTTCCTCCTCCTTCCCTCTCGCTCTCTCTTTCTTCCTCTTTCCCAATAATATTATTCCAAACGAGCATGAAAAAGTGATTAGCCGCGCCGTGATTGGCCCGGTTACCCGACCCGGGGGGCTGCCGAGGAGAAGACAATAGTTCTAATCAAATTATTTGCCATGGCGACGGCGCCTGTCGGTCAAAAGTAACCCGATCTGTTTTGAGGTGGCTCCCTGGATCGGTTGACAGATTGCTCCGAGGCGGAGCAAGGGGAGAAAGTGTGTGGGGAGTATAGGGAAGGGGGGGGAGGGGGGAGTAAGTAGTTTGGGAAAGTGGGAAGGGAAAGAAACTCCCGCTGTGATTGACAGGGCGGAAGACAGGAGGGGAGACGCGGTGTGAGTGTGTGTCTTCGGTGCCGGGCCTGTCCTCTGACTGATTGACAGCGGGGGCGCTGCGACACCGACGGGTTCCCCGAAACCAGCCTAATGCTGTCCCAGACTTCGAAAGAAATCCTCAAGTATAGGCGAATTTTGTGTGCCTTTAACTCTTTGGCGCGCTTTAGAATCCTCGAAGCGTTGACTGCCGACTTCTGCTTCTAGGGTCACTCTTGTTTACATCTTTGTGTCTCTCCCCTCCCATCGAAAGTGGGGGGAGAAATGCCCTGTAGGACGCAGAGTGTCCTCTTTCATTGGCTTTAACTTAGCTTGTTTAGATGTTAGGGATCTCTGAACCACATGGGTAAACTTGGGCCCTCCAGGTGTTTTGGACTCCAACTCCCACCATTCCTAACAGCCTCAGGCCCTTTCCTTTTCCCCCTCAGCCGCTTAAGCGGCTGAGGGGGAAAGGAAGGGGCCTGAGGCTGTTAGGAATGGTGGGAGTTGGAGTCCAAAACACCTGGAGGGCCGAGTTTCTCCACCAAGTCATCTATCCCAGTAATTTTTGTATGTTTTTAATTTAATCTTGGAGATGTTAGAATTGCAGCCTACTGTTTCTAAACTTGGCTGAGACTGGGTTCAGTGGAAGTGACTTCCGAGTAGTTTCTCCTAGACTAGGAAGTATTTTCCCGACTAAATAGGAAAAAATGCATTCCTTAAAATCCCAAGCGATTGGACTCCAGGGGAGTTTCGAAGGACAGTCGGAACTCGATATACTTTTTTCCACAAACCCAACCCTCCCCCCTTTTTTGTGGGGGGATTGTTCAATCCAAACAAGCAACAGGCCGGCTGCTTTCCTCCCATTGAGACCGAAAAGAAGCTCGCTAGGTAGGTACGTTTCCTCTTCCGTGGGTTGAGGGCTTGAATTTCTCTCCTTGCTTTCGAAACAGAAAATGTGGGACCTGCCCTCGGTTAAATTGATATTTCTATTCCAGACTCACGGGTCTTTGAATTCTGTGCTCCGTGGGTGAAGTGTGTGAGCGTGTTGGAGGCAAAGATCAGGAGGAAAGAAAGAAGAGAGGCAGAAAAACGAGTCTCTGAGCCACAAGCCAGACGAACAAGGGAGTGAAAGCAAATTTCCTTCGTCTTTTCCAATGTGGAGCGTCCACTCAGCAAAGCAAAGGTCTTTTGGGAGCCCCAGTTTTTGCTTTCGATCTATACTTGCATATAATTCAGTGTCTGGATTCAGATTAACCGCCTTGAGTCCCTCCGGGGAGAGAGGGCGGGTTATATTATTATTATTATTATTATTATTATTATTATTATTATTAGAAACACAACAAGATGAGTCCACAGCAGACACTCTGCTAGCTGTTGTAGTGGTTCTGCGCGATGATGATGATGATGATGATGATGATGATGATGATGATGATGATTAGAAACACAACAAGATGAGTCCACAACAGACACTCTGTCGGCTGTTGTAGTGGATCACACGTCGGACACTTCACAGTGTCTAGGACTGTGTGATGTATTTTCGAATAATGCATGCAGATCCCAGTAAGGTGGCCCTTTGCAGCTGGCAGATGGTAATCTTGTCAGCGCCCGATTGTCTTTAAGTGCAGGCCAAGGTCTTTAGTCATTGCACTTCTGGTGTGAGAGAATTGGCCGTCTGCAGTAGGTTAAACCGCTGCGCTGCTGAACTTGCTAATGGAACGGTCGCAGGTTCGAATCTGGGGAGCGGGGTGAGCTCACACTGTTAGCCCCAGCTTCTGCCAACCTAGCAGTTCGAAAACATGCAAATATGAGTAGATCAATAGGTACCTCTCCTGCGGGAAGGTAAGGACGTGTGCCGATCACCACTGGGACCACTTTGACTGGCTTGTGCCAGAGTCTTTGGACTTCGATCTTTAAATCCTCTTATCGTGTCAGCTTTTCCAGTTGTTTCTCTTCAATCCTGCTGTCACCTGGGATTGTAACATCAGCAATCCATACTTTGTATTATTATTATTATTATTTGCTTTGTAGTGAATGATATTGTAACGTTGACTCCTATAAACCACTTCAAAGCAGGTAATCTGGATTCAGAAACCGGATTTATATAGCAGTGCAGATTGGTCAAGGAAAGGCACTCTGTCCATGCTCAGTTGAACTCTTGATCAATTACTGTAAGCTGCTTTGAGTCTCTTTTTTAGAGAGAAAAAGTGGGGTATAAATATTAAATAAGGATGATGATGATTGATTTTTTTCATGTGACTTGAGAAACTGCAAGTCGCTTCTGGTGTGAGGGAATTGGCCATCTGCAAGGACGTTGTCCGGATGTTTTACCATCCTGTGGGAGGCTTCTCTCATGTCCCGGTATGGGAAGCTGGAGCTGACAGGCTGGAGCTCACCCATTTCCCCAGATTTGAACCTTTGGGCGATAGTCCTTCTGGGACAAGGGATTAACTCATTTCGCCACCGCTGGCTCCTGATGGCGATGACAATACGCACATTTTGGAGCCTCAAATATGAGATCTGTTTCTGGGTATATTTGACCTCCTGGTTCCCCTCTCAGCTTTAGTTTTTGAGATACATAGCATATGCCATCTACCAGTCGCCATCTGCTCCTCCAAACATAACCATCTAAGAAAGAAGAACTGCTGCGGTCCATCCAATGCAATTAGATGAACCAGCGCCTTAAGTCACCCAGACACTAAGAAAACCTATTATTATTATTATTATTATTATTATTATTATTTGAAACACAACAAGATGTGTCCACAGCAGACAAGATCACTCTGGCTGTTGTATTGGATCACACGTCCGACACTTCCCAAGTGTCTAGGACTGTGTGATGTATCGGTATTATTATTATTATTATTATTATTATTATTACTATTATTGTTGTTGTTATTTTGGATTGGACTTTTATCCGAAGTCAGCCTCCCATCTAGTTAGATCTAAGGTTAAGAAGTGTCAAGGATTTCAAGACCTATCCTTTTAAGGGTAACTTCTTGACTAAGCGGAGAGTGAAAAGGCATTCTGCCCATGCTCAAGGGAACTCTCGGTGACGATATGCCATACATCCTGGTAGGGCTGGAAGTAGAGGAAGAGTCCGGGAGGCTTCTATTAGACCCGCAGAATGATCCTACCTTTCAAGAAGGAGAGAGTTCGCCTCCTTTTTTTACCCCGAATCCAAATGGCCAACCAAACCCAAACCTTGAGACTCTCCAGCATGGAGAATGTCCGACTCCACTTGAACTGCCATGGCTCAATGCTATGGAATCCCGGGAGTTGTAGTTTGGTGAGCCACCAGCATTCTTAGACAGAAAAGGCTAAAGACCTTCTAAAGTTTTTGTGTATGTGTCAGGAGTGGTGTGTCGCTTCTGGTGTGAGAGAATTGGCCGTCTGCAGTGGGTTAAACCGCTGAGCTGCTGAACTTGCTGATGAAACGGTCGCAGGTTCGAATCTGGGGAGCAGGGTGAGCTCGCACTGTTAGCCCCAGCTTCTGCCAAGCTTGCAGATCGAAAACATGCAAATGTGAGTAGATCAATAGGTACCTTTCCTGCGGGAAGTTAAGGGCCCTGCAGTCATGCCGGCCACATGACCTTGGAGGTCTCTATGGACAAAGCTGGCTCTTCGGCTTAGAAATGGAGATGAGCACCAACCCAAAGAGTCGGAGGGGACTAGACTTAATGTCACGGTAACGGCGCTCCATGCAGTCATGCCGGCCACATGACCTAGGAGGTGTCTACTGCAATATTCCTGCTTCTTGGCAGGGGGTTGGACTGGATGGCCCATGAGGTCTCTTCCAACTCTTTGATTCTATGATTCTGTGATTCTATACTGACAACGCTGGCTCTTCGTCTTAGAAATTGAGATGAGCACCAACCTCCAGAGTCGGACTGGACTAGACTTAATGTCAAGGAAAACCTTTACCTTTACTTTATCCTTGTGGGAGGCTTTTCTCATGTTCCCGCATGGGGAGCTGGAGCTGACATAGGGAACTCATCCACGCTCTCCCCTGTGCCACCGGGGGCTCCTCTATCCGGAGTATTTCTGCCCCGATAAAACGAAGTTTGCAAGGGTGAGAAAGCCAGGGCTTCAGGGCGGATGAGGGATTGGGAGTGGAAAAAAGGGAATTGGGGGAGAAGAAAAAGCCACAGCACTGTCTCCGGTTCAAAAACAGTTCTTCCAAAGGTCTTGGTTTCTTTTTTCCCCCTTCCCATATCCCTTTCTTCCTTCTCTCTTTTCTCCTTTTCTCTTTTGGGGGAGACTTTTTCGATCTGCAAACTCGAACTTCTCTCTCAAACTGACCAATGCGGAGTGCCGCTGAAACAGAAGAAGGAATCGTCCTCGGAGTTTGTTTTCGCTTTTAAACCCGCTTCTGCTATCAATGCAGAACATTCCCCCCCCCCCCCCCACTGGTCCGATTTACAGATTTCACTGCCGTTTGCGCTGAATATTCCTGAAAGTTTGGATCTATTTCCGAGAGCTACATTTCTGATGAATGAGATGGCAATTCGGAGCGGCGGGAGCTGGTGAATTTACACTGTAGGACAGGCATGGGCAAACTTGGGCCCTCGAGGTGTTTTGGACTTCAACTCCCCTCATTCCTAACAGCCTCAGGCCCCTTCCTTTTCCCTCTCAGCCGCTTAAGCTGGTGCCTCACCGAACTTCAAATCCCAGGGTCCCAGAGCATTGTGGCAGTTAAAGCGGTGTCAAACCGCATTAACTGAATACAGATTTTGTTGCGGGAGGGTTTTGTTGCTTCTTCAACGAGTGGTTGAGAGAGTCGGAGGCGAAACGTTTCCTTTTGACTTCGGTAGAGAAGAATTGCAATCCGTTATCCCGTCATTGAAGCCCCCCCCCCCTCCGACGCCGTGGGTCAAACAGCTGAGCTGCTGAACTTGTGGGATGAGCTCCCGCTGTTAACCCCAGTGGGAAGGAAAGGCTCCATGCAGTAATGCCAGCCGGGCTACATGACCTTAGAGGTGTCTAGGACAATGAGAAGACAATGATGCTGGGGGAAATGGAAGGAAAAAGGAAGAGGGGCCGACCAAGGGCAAGATGATTGGATGGCATCCATGAAGTGACTGGCTTGTCCTTGAAGGAGCTGGGGGTGGTGACGGCCAACAGGGAGCTCTGGCTGGGCTGGTTCATTAGGTCACGAAGAGTCGAATGAACAACAACAACAGGACAATGCGGACTCTTCAGCTTAGAAACGGAGATGAACACCAACTCCCAGAGTCTGACCTGCTAAAAGTATTGACTTCAATACAATTGATATTGGGGGGGGGGGGGGGGACGACGACGACGACCTATTGGCAAAATTTGTGAGGCTTAAGGTCTCCAAGTGGGTTGCCAGTGCTGGTTCCTCACCAAACTATGCACCTCAGGATTCCATGGCAGATAAAGTGGTGCCAAACCGCATTCATTCTACAGTGTAAAGCAGACATGGGCAAACTTTGGTCCTTCAGGTGTTTTCCGGGCTGTATGGCCATGTACCTGAAGCATTCCCTCCTCAAGTCCCAGGAATTGTGGGAGTTGGAGTCCAAAACACCTGGAGGGCCGAAGTTTGCCCATGCTTGCTGCGATTTCTTGTGTGTTTCCAAGTTATGGTGGCCCTAAGACAGTGATGGGCAACCTTTTGCGGTTGGTGTGTCAAAATTCGCCAAAAACCTGAGCATAACTTGGGTGAGGTGTCACTTCAAGAAAAAATGGCAATATCTATAGTTTAAATAAGAAAAATGTATAATCCATGCTGAGTTATAAAGTGAACAATGCTCAAATGTGCTGATGTTAAATTTGTAGAGCCTTTTATAAATTTAAGGATGGAATTAGTTTGGTTCTTATAAGATGTACTTCTCTATGTCTGCGTGTCATCAAAAATAGCCATGCGTGTCAGTGCTGACGCGAGTGTCATAGGTTCACAATCACAGCCCTAAGATTATCCTATCATGGGTTTTCACGGCATGATTGGTTCCCTGGAGGTTTACCCTTACATTCCTCTCTAGGAACCCAAAGCCATTAATACAGGGGTTCTCAACCTTCCTAGTGCCACGACCCCCTTGATGCAGTGCTTCATGTTGTGGTGACCCCCAACCATAAAGCTATTTTCGTTGCTACTTCATAACTATAATTTTTCTACTGTTCTGAATCGTAATGTAACTATCTGATATACAGGATATATTTTCATTCACTGGACTAAATTTGGCAAAAATACTCGATATACCCAAATTTGAATACTGGTGGGGTTGAGTGGGGGAAGGTTATTGATTTTGCCATTTGGGAGCTGTAGTTGCTGGGATTTATAGTCAACCTACAATCAAAGAGCATTCTGACCTCCAATGATGGAATTGAACCAAACTTGGCACACAGAGCTCCCATGACCAACAGAAAATACTGGAAGGGTTTGGGAGTTGTAGTTCACCTACATCCAGAGGGCAGGAGAAGGGCCTTTGGTGGGAAGATTCGCCTCTGTTTCCAAAAAGGAAAGGAAGGACAGGCGGAGACATCTTCAGCCTTCAGTGCCAAAGGGATTCCTAAGACCATCAGAGATACTTGTTTTCTGATGCTTTTTGGTGACCCTTCCAAAACCCCTCAGGGGTCCCAACCCCCAGGTTGAGAAACACTGCATTAAAGGCACCCGATCCCATCTGATCTTGGAAGCTAAGCAGGGTCAACCTTAGTGAATTCTTGAACGGGAGTCCACCAACAAATGGCAGGTGTTGCTGTAGGATGTATTTCAGAGGAGGAAACTGGCAAAACCACAACTGAGAGCCTTAGAGAACCCTATAGAATGAGTGGGGTCACCATAAATCAGGTGACTTCAAGGAACATAGACACAAAAGGCTGAGGGAGTGTCACCCGGAGAGTTTGTATGGGTATTTCGTCCTGGTTCTGGTTGACTTTTGTTCCATTTGGATTTCTCTCTATGTCAATGCACTCACGGACACAAAGGTTTTACTTCCGTTGAAGAAAGTCGGAAAGAGGAAAGACTTGGGTCGCACCGAATCACGGAATGCACCAGAGAAAGAGAATTCAACTCCACCAGCCTGCAAAATATCTGAAAGGGGAAAATGTCTTGGTTCATCCACATTTGCTTTACTCGGAGGGACTTTAGACGCCTTGTCTGTATGAGGCATTTAGTTCCCCGGTTTTCCAAGCACTTTCTGGAAAAAGAGTCCTATGAAAGAGAGACTATACACACGCACATACACAGCCCTCCATATTCCCCGGGCTTAGTGTCAAAACTTGCCCTTGAAAGTTAAAAACCGCTTTTAAAAATCCCCTAAGACAAGACTCCTCTGGGAATTTCTAGGTCTTCCTTTGGTTGGAAGCTAATAATAATAATAATAATAATAATAACTATTATTAGTATTATTTATTTTTATCCCACCCTATCACCCCCTCAGGGCGGTTGACCATAGAATTGGTTTCTCAGGTAGCTCCTGACACAATATATATGAGAAACTGCAAGTCGTTTGCACGTCCCCGCATTGGGAGCTGGAGCTGACAGAGGGAGCTCATCATTCCAACCTCCGACCTGTCGGTCATCAGTCCTGCCCATCGGTCCTGCCGGCACAAGGGGCTCCTGACCATAGAATCGCCTTGATATTCCTTGAGAGGTATACTATTTATGTTTTTCTAGGTGCCTCTCCTTCCTTGAACAGGGCAGGAGGAAGTTGACCATAGAGTCACCCTGGAGGACCTTGAGATGTCATCAAATCCGCAAAAAGTCTGTAAACGGCAAATGTCAGGGAAACTTTCTGGAGGCTCTTGGGCGAATGACACTTTCTCAGCCTCAAAGGAAGGCAAGGACAAGCTTCTTGGGACCAATACAAAACCCCATGTTATTGAACCCAGGCTCAGTGCTGACTTTCCTGAGCCCAGCCTCCAACTTCGGGTCACCATAAATCAGAAACAATTTGAAGGCACACAACCTCAGAAAAACGTGACAGATGGCGTTGAACAACGCAGCACAGTTTCATTTACCTGTAGATTCCCAGACTGGAGATCTTAGCGTGCCATGGGCTCAGGCTAAAGCAGTGTTTCTCAACCTTCCTGACCTAACCTTAATACAGTTCCTCATGTTGTGGTGACCCCCAAACATAGCATTGTTGTTGCTACTTCATAACTGTAAGTTGGCTGCTGTTATGAATCATAATGTAAATATCTGATATGCAGGATGTATTTTCATTCACTGGACCAAATTTGGCATAAAATATCCAAATCTGAGACAAATACATAATATGGCCAAATTTGAATACTGGTAGGGTTGGGCGGGGGATACATTGATTTTGTCATTTGGAAGTTGGAGTTGCTGGGATTTATAGTTCACCTACAATCAAAGAACATTCTGAACTCCACCAAAGATGGAATTGAACCAAACTTGGCACACGGAACTCCCATGACCAACAGAAAGTACTGGAAGGGTTTGGCAGGCATTGACCTTGAGTTTTGGAGTTGTAGTTCACCTACATCCAGAGAGCACTATGGACTCAAACAATGATGGATCTGGACCAAACTCGGCATGAATACTCAGTATGCCCAAATGTGAACACTGGTGGAGTTTGGGAAAAATAGACTTGACATTTGGGAGTTGTAGTTGCTGGGATTTATAGTTCACCTACAATCAAAGAGCACTCTGAACCCAGCCCGCAATGGATATGCAACAAACCTGGCACACTACCTACATGGCCAACACTGAATACATCCGGGGTTGATGGTGGTGGGGTGGTGGTGGCTGTTTTTGAGTTCCGGGAGTTGTAGTTTGCCAACACCAAAAAGTAAAAGAAGAACAGGAGGAGAGATTGTCAGGCTTCTCTGCCAAAAGCGTTCCTAAATCCATCAGAAATATGTGTTTTCTAATGGACTTGAGACGCCCCCCTTGGGGTCCCGGCCCCCAGTCTGGGAAACACTGGTCTAAAGGGTAATACATAATGCCAGGTACATAAGAAACTAGGCAAAAAAGTGTTATAAGCTGCAGCTTCGGGAGCGGCTTCTGTTTTCAGACACCAAGAAAGGTGAAACTCAAACGTTTTGCAACTTTATTCAACTACAGTATACTATAGCCGGGGCTATCCGAGTGTGGACTCGGTTGGGCGCCGCTGGATGACTCTCCCTCTCCCTTTTCTCGCCATAAAAGGCCCCTTTCTTTTTCCCTTCCTTTCTCTTTTCCCAGCAAAAGTCGCTCCAGATTCGACCCGACTGTTTATAGGGGCTCAAAGGGGGAGAATTGAAACAATGGGGCAGAAACGGCGTGGATAGGGGCAAATCGGAATTCTTGGGTAGAGCCTTCAATAGAAGAGATCAGGCACACTCAAGCTCGAAGTGGAAGGCGATACGATAGTCCTTGGAGAACTTCAGGCTGTGATCTTAGCTTTCTACACGGTCTTACTTTCCTTTTTGTCAGGTCAAACTCCGGATGAGATAGAGTTTGGAAAAGGGGTTTGACCCTCCTCCCACCACCCTATCACTCCCAGATTCCTCCAGCCCGTATGGTTCTTGGCTGCAAGTCTCTGCCCTTCTTGGTACTACAAAGTCAGATTTTCCAAGTCTTGCCCTGGGACAATAGATAGATAGGCTGGACTGTTATCTATTGGGTTAAACCCTTGTGTGGCAGGACTGCTGACCGATAGCGTGGTGAGCTCCCGACTGTCAGCTCCAGCTCCTCATGCGGAGTGTGTGTGTGTGTGTATAGATAGATAGGCTGGGCTGTTATCTATTGTCCTAGGGCAAGTCTTGGAAAATCTGGCTTTGTAGTACCCAAATAATGCCAGGAACAGGCCTAGAAACCAAGACACAAAGATAGATAGATAGATAGATAGATAGATAGATATGGTGTCTTGGTTTCTAGGCCTGTTCCTGGCGTTATTTGGGGCCCTGATTCAGGAAATTGCAATGGATAGACCGCATCAATTCTAGTGTCTTAGATATGATTATTACCATGATTTTCTATGGGCAAGCAGGTTTTTTTCCGTGTCAGGAAAGATTTGAGAAACTGCAAGTCGCTTCTGGTGTGAGAGAACTGGCCGCCTGCAAGGATGTTGCCCAGGGGACGCCTGTATGTTTACCATACTGTGGGAATCTTCTTTCATGTCTCCGCATGAGAAGCTGGAGCTGACAGTCGGGAGCTCACCACGCTTTCAGTCAGCAGTCCTGCCACACAAGGGTTTTAACCCATTGCGCCACAGTGGCTTCTGGCGAGCAGATGAATATGGTATATGTTCTGTATCTCAAAAACAAGAGCTGATAGGAGGAAACTGGTGCCACTTTTGGAATTAGCAAATCAAATATACCCAGAAACAGATCGAACTTGTGAGGAATCAAAATGTGTGTTAGCTAATTCTTAGCCTTCTTTTCCTCATGGGGTAATAAATAATGTGGGAAATCTCATTTTAGAACATATCCATTTGAATCAACTGAACTTTTTCAGTGTTGCTTTCCCATTGGATCAGTCTAGGCTTGAGGTAGGTAAGGACATAAATTTTATTTTTTATTTTATTTTATTTTTCTTCTTCTTCCAGATACAGAAAAGTGGGTAATATAAAATTTCTCAGGTGAGATTTAGCAACTCCATCTGTATTATGGCACTTCCTTCAAAAGAGGATAACTCAGTTCTGCCCCTTTGGTAGTAATGGGTTGATTTAAATTGATTTAAATACCCCAGAGCTGTTCTTGGAGGCTAAGCAGAGTCAACCCTAGCTATTTGGATGATATTTTTGAGCTGCCCAATGGGCCATAAATATTTCTACTCCGGAGCTCCCGTTTCCCGAATTACTCCTTAATACATTTCAATCTCTCCTTTTCATTTTTTGCCAGATGATTTCAGCTTGATGGAGCTTTCCCTCTTTTCTGGAAGTTGGGGTCTAGATGCTAGAGCAGGCATGGGCAAACTTCGCCCCTCCAGGTGTTTTGGACTCCAACTCCCACAATTCCTAACAGCCGGTAGGGAAAGGATCAAGGCAGTGACATCTCCACCCATCCTCTGATTAGATATCAGTCAGCATGCCAAATCAAAAACACAATGTCGTTCAAACTGCATTATATGGTGATGTAAATCCAGCCTTACTTTGTACCTTCAAAATTAGTGCAAATTTGACGCCACTTGATCTGCCATGGATTTATGCTATGGAATCCTGAGAGTTGCAGTTTCGCAAGGTCTTTAGTTTTCTCTGCCAGAGAATGCTGGTGCCTCACCAAACTAAATGAGGCCCTGCCCGTGCCTTATGTGCCCTCAGGACAGGTCAGCGGTTGGAATCCGGGAAGAGCGAATTGAGCTCCCTCTGTTAGCTCCAGCTCCCCATGGGAGACATGAGAGAAGCCTCCCACAAGGCTGGTAAAACATCAAATATACGGCAACGTTCTGCCGTATATTTGCAGATGGCCAATTCTCTCACACCAGAAGCTACTTGTAGCCCCTACAAACCAAACTAAATCTCAGGATTCCGAACACTGAGCACTGGCAGTTAAAGTGATGTCAAACTGCATTCATCCTACAGTATAGATGCACCCATAGAACTCCACGAGACTTCTGAGTGTAGAGCTGTAGTCTTCCTTGAGGTCAATAGGGGTTATCTTTGGTATAGATACCAAATCTGTATGGGTAGTTCTGCAGTTGTGGGGCGGTTTCATGTTGGAGTTCCGAATAGGTCTGAATAGGATTAAATATTCATTCTTTCCCAAGGTTGTTTGTTATTGTTGCTGAAGCGGTTGTGCTGCTTGGAGGGGGAAAAGGGGAGATGGATCTTTAAAACCTCAAATGAAAAAAAATCAATTATCCCAGTCCCTGCAATCACCCAATCTCTTCCTTCGATTAGTTCCACTGGTCCCGTTTTAAAGCTGTTTGCTTCTGCAATATCTCTTTCCCCCTTGTAACAAGGAAAATCCTAAGAAAATGTGGTCTAAATCTCCATGCAACCGATTTGAAGATAGCTAATGTTATTACTGCCTATATTCGCATTACAGCTCGCAACTTTTTGTTGTTGTTGATTGGACTAAAGCTAATGTGAGTGTGGATACCAAGAACCAGGTTGGGGCTTTGATTTTAATTGTGGAAACTTAGGCTCCACCATAACTCAATGCTATGGGATTGTGGGAGTTGTAGATTTACACTACCTGTGGGGTTCGCTGCCAAAGAGCATTGGTGCCTCACCAAACTACAAATCCCAGGATGCCATGGTGAGCCTGGCAGTCCTAGTTGTTGGGAATCAGAAGCTGTTAGGCTCAAAAATAACCCTCACTTGGGGTGATTCCACAAAAATATAGCAGAGTGCCACAAGTACAGTTCATAGCCAGCAGGTTAGTGTAAAGAGAAAGAATTGGTTTCCATTCAACAGGATGAAAAAGGATTGCAGACCGACAACTTCATAGGTTCTAAAAAATAAGTCGAAAGAAATCCATTCTGGATAGGAAACGTTCTTGGAGCTAACTGGCTTCAGTGAGCTATCTTCTAAGGAAAGGGAAAAAAAACCACAGCAAAATAGCCATATATCTACATCTTTCCTGGACAATGGCAAGATGCCTCCTCACTCTAGAAGAAAGGGAAGGGAGACCCAGAAAATGGAGACTGGCCGCATGGCCAGCCCAGGGCAATAAAAATACCTTTAAAAGAGGAAATTAGGTCTTCCTTGAAGGTCTGCCTTGGTTAGACCACATCTGGAATACGGTGACCAATTCTGGACACCACAATTGAAGGGAGATGTTGACAAGCTGGAATGTGTCCAGAGGAGGACGACTAAAATGATCAAGGGTCTGGAGAACAAGCCTTATGAGGAGCGGCTTAAAGAGCTGGGCATGTTTAGCCTGAAGAAGAGAAGGCTGAGAGGAGACATGATAGCCATGTATAAATATGTGAGAGGAAGCCATAGGGAGGAGGGAGCAAGCTTGTTTTCTGCTGCTCTGGAGACTAGAACTGGGAACAATGGCTTCAAATTACAAGAAAGGAGATTCCATCTGAACATTAGGAAGAACTTATGAGAGCTGTTAGGCAGTGGAACTCTCTACACCAGAGTGTGGTGGAGGCTCCTTCTTTGGAGGCTTTTAAACAGAGACTGGATGGCCATCTGTTGGGGGTGCTTTGAATGCAATATTCCTGCTTCTTGGCAGGGGGTTGGACTGGATGGCCCATGAGGTCTCTTCCAACTCTATGATTCTATGATTCTTCCCTGAAGAGACCACATTGCTAAGTATTCAAAGGGGGGGGGGGGGAGAGATAGTGGCATGCAGGATGAGTAAGACAACACCCCTTCTAAGCCTTCTAAAAAGGTAAAGGTAGTCCCCTGACATTAAGTTCAGTCATGTCTGACTCTGGGGTGTGGTGCTCATCTCCATTTCTAAGCCGAAGAGCCAGCGTTGGCCGTAGACATCTCCAAGGTCATGTGGCCGGCATGACTGCATGGAGCGCCGTTACCTTCCCGCCGGAGCGGTACCTATTGATCTACTCACATTTGCATGTTTTCGAACTGCTAGGTTGGCAGAAGCTAGGGCTGACAGCGGAAGCTCACGCCGCTCCCTGGAATCGAACCTGCGACCTTTCGATCAACAAGCTCAGGAGCTCAGTGCGTTAACCCATTGCGCCACCGGGGACTCCAGTCTAAGCCTTCTAAGCCCCTTCTTAAGATAGGCATGCATAAGGATTTTGGGGAAGGAATCCCTCACTCTAATCTATCTAGCCTAAATACTCATTGAGGGCTAGAGACTTGTGCAGTCAGGGATGAAACCCAACACAAGTGGTGTTAATTTATCGCATGAGTTTTTCAACTTGGACGCCCCCTTTAGGATTCACCCTGCATTCACATTGGCCACCGGGCCTCCTCTAGTAAGTCCTCTCTTGCCCTGGAACCTTCCTGTGGGCCTTGCTCATGCTTTCTCCCCCATGTTTTCCAGGGCAAAGAGAAGGGGCTGGTGGGGAGAGGAGGGGGAGATCTCAGATAATGTAGCGACTAACTCGATTATGCTAACAAACTTGGCATGAAAGCCAATACCGTTGTTATGGAGGAGAGCCGGTCGAAAATGTAATCAGATGCACCAGGCTGGGGGACGACTTCGATGGGCGGTAGGAAGAGACGGAAAGCCTCCCACACAGGCGTTTCTTTCGGAGTATTAAGGAAACCACGAACCCCAGCTAAGTCCATTGACCTAAGGGTGCATCTATATCAGGCATGGGCAAATTTCGGCCCTCCCTCCAGGTGTTTTGGACTTCAACTCCCACAATTCCTAACAGCCTCAAGGGAAGCTGAAGTCCAAAACATCCGAAGGGCCCAAGTTGGCCCATGCCTGCCCATGCCTGCTGTGTAGGAATGCCGGGACCTGCAGTCGGAGGACCATCCCCTCCTCCCTGATTAAGCTGCATCCCTGCCAGAGTGTTGCTCTTAAAGGACCCGTAACCCTATACCTGTTTACTCAACCGTAGGTCCCAGGTGTCCATTTGCCAGTTAAGGTTGCCCTCCTTACTGTCATAGACTGCCAACGTGAAAAACACTTCCCTGCTTTTCTAGAGGAGCAGTCGCTCAGCAATACATTACATTTTCAGGAAACCGCCTGTGGAGGAATAGATGCCTATGGGGGTTCTAAGTTCTAAGCACCATGGCTTGAAAGCCAGGATGCTCTTGATGTGAGCCTTCCAAATCAACTTACCATGACCCTAAGGCAACCTGATAAGATTTGTACAAAAGGGGTTTGCCCTTGCCTTCCTCTGAGGTTGAGAATGTATGACCTGCCCAAGGTCACCCAGTGGGTTTCTATGGCAGGGCTGGTACTGGAGTCTGGGCGCCTAGAGTTCCAATCCCATAGATAGATAGATAGATAGATAGATAGATAGATAGATAGATAGATAGACAGATAGACAGAGAGACAGGGCTAGGGCTTGGCCTCATGTTAGTGCCCCAAGTCCCCTTTGAGGAGATGGTGGTGGGGTATAAATAAAGTTTATTATTATTGTTGTTGTTGTTGTTGTTGTTGTTGTTTGAAACACAGCAAGATGAGTCCACAGCAGACAAGATCACTCTGCTGGCTGTTGTATTGGATACATGTTGGACACTTAATGTCCAATATGTTGGACATGTTGGACAGTCCTAGACACAGTGTCTAGGACGGTGTGATGTATCTGCGAATAATGTGTGCAGATCCCAGTGAGGTGGCTTTCTGCAGCAGGAAGATGGTAATTTTGTCAGCGCCGATTGTGTTTAAGTGCAGGCCAAGTTCTTCAGGCACTGCACCCAGTGTGCCAATCACCACTGGGACCACCTTGACTGGCTTGTGCCAGAGTTTTGCATTTCAATCTTTAAATCCTCATATTGTGTCAGCTTTTTCAGTTGTTTTTCTTCAATCCTGCTGTCACCTGGGATTGCAACATCAACAATCCATACTTTGTTCTTTAACACGATTGTGAGGTCAGGGGTATTGTGCTCCAAAACTCTGTCTGTCTGAATTCGGAAATCCCAGAGTAGCTTGACATGTTCATTTTCTGTAACTTTTTCCGGCTTGTGATCCCACCAGTTCTTTGCCGCAGGCAGATGGTATTTGTGGCACAGGTTTCAATGAATCATCTGAGCAAGGGTGTTATGCCTCTGCTTGTAGTCTGTCTGCTTGATCTTCTTGCAGCTGCTGAGGATGTGATCTATTGTTTCATCTGCTTCCTTGCAGAGTCTACATTTGGGATCTGTCCTTGACTTTTCAATTCTGGCTTTGATGGCATTGGTTCGAATGGCTTGTCCTTGGGCTGCCAGAATCAAGCCCTCCGTCTCCTTTTTCAAAGTTCCATTTGTGAGCCACAACCATGTTTTTTCTTTGTCAATTTGGCTCTTAATTTTTTCCAGGAAAAAATATATTTATTTTATAATTGAACATTATTTTGTAATAAATTATTATTATTATTATTATTATTATTATTATTATTATTATTATTGGGCTAGGGCTAGGGATAAAGATATAGATGGAGATGGAGATACAGAGATAGATAGGGATGGGGGTAGAGGTGGAGGTGGAAATGGAGATTGAGAGATAGATGGATGGATGGAAGGAACTGGGGTCCAAGTAGTGTCAAACTGTATTAATTTGACAGGGAAGAGTGAAAGGGACCTGGCTAGCTGTAGATGGAGAGGAAGGATACCCAACTGCCCGCCCTTTCCTCTTGAGCAACCCGATAGCCTCTGGGTTAATGGGGCCACCCTTGATTGCCTTTGTAGCCCTCCTCCCCTTTGAAAACTTAGACTGGAAACTCTTTGCTTGTGTGTGTGTGTCTAGTCCTCACAGCTGCCTTCTCTTCTAGGAACACAACAGGCCCAGTCCCCTAATTGATTAAACAAATCTGCTTTATTGGCCCAAGTCTGAGCAGGAGGCCAGACCAGGGGTGCATCTGCACTATAGAACCAAATGCAATTTGACACCACTTTAAGTGCTATGGAATCATGAGGGTTGTAGTTTAACAAAGTCTTTACATTCATCTGACAAAGAGTGCTGCTGCCTCACTAAGCTATATATTCCAGG
This sequence comes from Anolis sagrei, assembly GCF_037176765.1. Taxonomy (NCBI): domain Eukaryota; kingdom Metazoa; phylum Chordata; class Lepidosauria; order Squamata; family Anolidae; genus Anolis; species Anolis sagrei. The sequence goes on along the minus strand of NC_090021.1, from coordinate 27,861,258 downwards.
ACTCTATAGCATTCAGCCAAGACTGTTTAAGAAGTGATATCACACTGCATTCATTCCACAGTGTAGATTCACCCTCTCACTGTGTCGGGAAGGAAAGATGGAAATGATGGGGTGCCTCTGGAAAATAATCACTACATATCTATATAAATAAAAATGTAATGTTCATTTGTGGGATTAACATAACTCAAAAACCACTGGACAAATTGACACAAAATTTGGACACAATACACCTATTAGGCAAACGAGTCACCATCACTCATCAAAACACTGAAAAATACAACAGAAGGGACTTAAAAGGCCAAAAAAGTAAAAAGATGCTACAGTGCATGCGCAAAAACAAAACACACAAAAGTATATCCACACTCTCTTTCGGAGTACAGCTCCCAGCATCCCCTAGACCAGGTCCTTTAGGATAGGAGGATGATCCAAATGCACTGCTTCCAAGCTGTAACTTTCTCCTTGGATTTCTTTGAGAGCATCCCAATCCCTGCATATTTCCAGTTTCCTATTCCTAGACTGCAACTTCCAGCAATCCTCCAGATAGATAAGATAGATAGATAGATAGATAGATAGATAGATAGATAGATAGATAGATAAGATAGATAGATAGATAGATAGATAAGACATAGGTAGGTAGGTAGGTAGGTAGGTAGATGAATCAGGAGGATTGCAGGGAGTGGCAGTTCAAAAATAGGTAGAGAAGGAAGAAAGGGGAGAAAGAGGAAGGGAAAGAAAAGGGAAGGAAGGGAAGAGGAAGAGGAAGAGAAGGAAGGAAGGAAGGAAGGAAGGAAGGAGAGAAAGAAAGGAGAGAAAGAGGGAAGGAAGGTATGGCCACTGCCACGAGTGGCAGGTACAGCTAGTCATTTATATTTCTAAAAATTAGATTATAGCTATATATCAGCTTACATACAAGGTCTGAATGCCCAAAGGCCTGATCTTGGAAGATTCCATAACACTGAGCCATGGCAGATAAAGCTGTGTCAAACATATAGTGTAGACAGATACACACTTAGAGTAGTTTGCAATCATCTCCATGCATGCAACTCCTAAGCCCATAACACACACAATTATGATTACAAATTATGTCTTGAATTCTGTTGCTTGTTCCTCATAGTGTCGAGCCAGGGCAGTCCAAGTGCAGTCAAACTGCATTAATGCTAAAGAACCTTGGGAATTGCAGTTTTATAAGGTCCTAAGCCTCTTCTGACAAAGAGCGCTGATGCCTCACCAAATTACAACTCCCATCGTTCTATAGAATTGAGCCATGACAGTTAAGGAGAGATTAAATTGCATTCATTCTATAGTGGACATGCATTCTTGGACAGGTACATCCTAAATAAATAATAAACAAACAAACAAACAAACAAACAAACAAATAAATACATCTAGGATCCTGCTGCCACCCCTCCCGCCCAAAAAAACAAAACAAATTAGATATCTGGATCTTGAATATCAAAGACCCTATATTTCCTTCCTCTGTTGCAAATAGCAACCTTCTTCAAGCTTCCACTAGTTATTTGTTATGTATATAATTCTGATTGCTTACTGTACTGTATAAGTCTGTATTGGTATGCAGTTTTCCTTAACTCTATGTTGTGGAAGGGGCTGCACACCATGTGATCAGATCTGGGACTATTCAGAGCTCAGACTCCATTTTAAAAATGCTTTACAGACTCTATTAGACTCTTAGACTAGAGAGATATTTTCGAATTTGGACTGTTGATTATAAGAAAGATGCCTGTATTATCTGCACAGAGAAACTATGTCAAAACCTATATGTAACTGGATTGACAAGCAATATATCTGTATGCTGAATAGATGAAGCTTGGGAGTAAACCAACTATGTTATTTTAACGAAGACTACTTTATTTTTGGTCTCTTTAGAGCAGTGGTTCTCAACCTGGGGTCCCCAGGTGTTTTTGGCCTTCAACTCTCAGAAATCCTAACAGCTGGTGAACTGGCTGGGATTTCTGGGAGTTGTAGGCCAACAACATCTGGGGACCCCAGGTTGAGAACCACTGCTTTAGAGCATGATTTAAACCATTATGTTTTAAGGGAGAGTAGATGTTTTTGGGCAACAGAAAGAACACTTCTGAAACTTTGCTGAATGTTTTTTGTGCATTGGCATATTTTTGTTCCTAATAGTTCAAAGCGATATCTAGGTATATCAGTCTAACAACTGAGAAACCTAATTGCATTGCATGAATACGAGTAGATTCATGAAGAGGAAATTGACTCAAGTGAGTTTTTAACTTTTCTGAGAAAGATCATACTTTACAAAAGGTTAGCATCTCTAATAAGGTCATGCCTTTCCAAAGGTTATGATGATTATTCCAAATAGTGTGAATGCCAATTAATCTCCAAAAGGGTCATGCTTCCAGAAGCCTGTGGAGATTCCTGCTTTTTCCAAATAGCCATTTCTCAAAATCCTTGTTCCTTCCCCCCTCCTTTGCTTCTTCTCCCCAAGCTCCAGAAAAGACAACAAGAGCAAACAACAAACACAAGAAAAGCTAAAGAGAACCAGATGTCTTGGAAGGAGAACTAGAGAGCTTTTCGCCCTGGGAGAGAGGCAAATGGCAGTTCTGGCTGGGCACAAAACCCCAAATTGTGAGTGTTTGGGGGATAGTGTTCTTTCATATTGTAAAAGTTGGATTAAGTGGGTGGGTGGGTTCTGGGGGGTGTATTTCAGGTATGGGCAAACTAGGGCCCTCCAGAGGTTTTGGACTCCCAACTCCCACCATTTCTAATAGCCTGAGGCCCCATCCTCCCCCCCCCCCCCAGCTGCTTAAGCGAAAAAGAAAACTTTTATGAAAAGAAAGGGACCTGAGGCTGTTTGGAATGGTGGGAGCTGAAGTCCAAAACACTGGAAGGACCCAAGTTTGCCCATGCCTGAGATACACCCTGGGAGATATAATACCTACAGCATGCATCCTACAAGACAGGTGCACTGGTGGAGCAGTGAGTTAAAGTGTGGAGCTGCTGAACTTGCTGACTGAAAGGTCCCAGGTTTGAATCCGAATCCGGCATGAGCTCCTGCTGTTAGCCCCAGCTTCTGCCAACCTAGCAGTTCTTAAACATGCAAATATGAGTAGATCAATAGGTACCACTCAGGCGGGAAGGTAGTCATGCCGGCCACATGACCTTGGAGGTGTCTACGGACAACGCTGGCTCTTCGGCTAAGAAATGGAGTTGAACACCAACCCCCAGAGTCAGACACCACTGGACTTAATGTTAGGGCTAAACCTTTACCTCTCCTACAATTCTAGGGTGCATGCTGGTTTGGGCTTCTGGGAGTTGGAGTCAAAAACCCGACTTTGCACATGCTGGGCGACGGATCATGGAGATATAGTCCCAAAAGGAACTACTTCCAACTCTGGTCCGGTTGGAAGTGGAGGAGGTTCCTTCCTACCTTGATCAATGGGATAATTGAATCCGAGAGACCCAGGCCAGGTCGACAGGAGCCGGGGCTCAGGAGGGTTCGCCTGCCTCCCCCTCCCTCCGATCACCCTTCTCGTCTTCCTCGCTTGATGAATAGCGATCAGGTTTCCTCGAAGGGCTGCTTCCCCACCGCCCCGATTTTCACAGCCTCCCACCACTAACCCCAGAGCCTGTTTCCTCGACCTCAGTTAATGCCTCTGATTATTCCAAGATGAGGAGAGCGGCGGGAGGGGGACTTGGGGAATGGGGAGCCGACTTGGAGCAGACGCCCTTTAAACAGCTTCCCAGCTAAGGCCTGGGATACCGAGGAGGAAAGGATAACCTTACAGCACTGTCGGGATAGAAAGACAAGAAGGCCCGATGGATTGTTGAAGGCTTTCATGGCCAGAATCACTGGGTTGTTGTAGGTTTTTCGGGCTGTATGGCCATGTTCTAGAAGCATTCTCTCCTGACGTTTCACCTGCATCTATGGCAGGCATCCTCAGAGGTTGTGAGGTCTGTTGGAAACTAAGCCCAGTCCTGGGGATTCATCTTTTAGCTGATGTTGATATGGAGGTGCAACAGTTCAATTGGCTACCTTGATTGGTGTTTGATGACCTGATAGTTTTGAGGGTGCCCTGTTACTGCCTGGGATAATTCTTTGTTGCACCTCTATATCAATATCAAAGCTCCCTTGGCCAACACTGAGACCTGGGGTTCCAGGCTCAGCAATGAGTCCAGAATCACTCCCAAGCTGCGAACCTTCTCCTTAAGGGGGGGTGTAACCCCGTCAAGCACAGGCTGTAACCCTATGCTGCATGTGAGTCTAGGCTGCATCAATAGGAGTGTATTGTTTGGATAGAGGGAAGTCCCACTGTATTCTGCGTTGATGAGACCTCACTTGGCATATTGTGTCCAGTTCTGAACACCACAGTTCAAGGAACATATTGACAAGCTACAATATGTGCTGATGAGAGCAACCAAAATGGTCCGTAGGCCTGTAGCCAGGATTTTGATTCGGGGGCGGGGGCTGAGTTTGATTGGGGGGGGGGGAGGTGCTCAGGATCTACCCTAGCAAACCTTTTGTATCATTATCCCAATACCCCCATGCATATGGGATATATTGAGCATGGTGATCAGATCATGATATGAATAAACATAACAGTTTAAATAATGTACCAGTAAGGCCTTCTTGCAGACCACCCTGAGAATTTCGAGGGGGGGCCTGAAGCCCCTCAACCCCCCCACCCGGCTACGGGCCTGGTCAAAGGTCTAGAAACCAAGCCCTATGAGGAGTGGCTTAGGGAGTTGAGTATGTTTAGCTTGTGTTGCACCCTAGCCAGAATTCATCTTGCACTCAACACCAGCCAGGAATCAAAAAGTAGTAGTAAAACACTTTATTGAGAAGAGCACCTATAAAAAGGAAAAGTCACCATAAGAAATAAGAAAGGCAAAATCCAATAGGTAATGGGAAAAATAGTCAACAAGTAATAAGCCAAACCAACCTGGCAATAGGGAAAAAAAGGCAATAATCCAAACAGTCTGATCCATAAAACCAAGGTACAGTAAAACAGAATCAAAACACGAACATGAATCTAAAAGCAAGACTATAGAAACTTCTTAAAACATGAATCCAAACTCCCAAGATCTTAGACTCAAAACATCAACTGGAAACAAGGTCCGAGATCTTCACTGCTTTGCAGCATTGTCTGATCTGAATAAGGGAACAGATCTCTGATTTGAGGTCCCCATGACATGCAGTCATGCCTGGACTGGATGGATGGCCCTTTGGGTCTCTTCCAACTGTATGAGTCTATAGTTCAGAACAGCATGTACCTATCTGGATGCCCCCCCTCCAAAACTAGGCATGGTGGAACTGAGCCCTTTCTGAAAACACCTACCAAAATTGGAGCACTCAGATTGTTTGCTAGTTGATCTTCTGTAGGAAGCATCCATCAGGAGCTTAGAAACATTCAGACAATGACCATTGTTTAACCCACTCTATTTGTTTTTCTATCCACATTTGAACTACAGACCAAGGTTGCCCACTGAGGATGAAACATATTCTCAAGGGACCCACTGAAGTCACTGAAGTTTTGAAAATTTCACAGTGGCGACTAGATCCTATCCAAGATATTCTGATTTTCTTCCCTTGATCTAGGAATGGAGGGTGGGCAGGGGGCTTAGAAGGACAAGACTGGGCCCAATAGAAATATCAGAAGCTTACTAAAGGAAGGCCAGGAGGATGAAGATATATCACATATGACATATGTAGAACCAGTGAAGCTGTTCTAGGGTCCCTTTACCTTAAAATGTCATTTGTTGCTGTCTGTCAAATTGTAATCAATTGATTGATTAAACTCTTTAAACATCACCAACTTTCTCATAAGGGATAATTGGTTGAGTAAGGGATAATTCATTTAGTTTGCCAATAATCTTTTTACAACTCCCTGTGCCTTTTTCATATATACTGTACACTGTTCTGTAGCATCCTATTCTTTCCATTGCTTAATGAAGAGAAAAGCTGTACATCTTCCCTTTGAGCCAATTCCAGTGACAGAGAATTAAGATGAAGAAATTTTTTTCCTGGTGGTATGGGGATACCAAATCACCTTGTGTGTCTCCTGAGGAATCTGTATAATGACCAAGTAGCAACAGTAAGAACTGACCATGGAACAACAGACTGGTTCAAGATTGGGAAAGGCATACAGCAGGGTTGTATACTCTCTCCCAACCTATTCAACTTGTATGTAGAACACATCATGTGATGTGCAGGGCTTGACAAATGCAAGGCTGGGGTTCAAATTGCTGGAAGAAACATTAGCAACCTTACATATGCAGATGATACCACTTTGATGTCCAAAAGCGAGAAGGAGCTGAGGAGCCTTCTAATCAAGGTGAAAGAAGAAAGTGCAAAAACTGGGTTGCAGTTAAACATAAAAAAACCCAAGATTCTGGCAACAGGACTGATTGATAACTGGCAAACAGAGGGGAAAAAGGTGGAGGCAGTGACAGACTTTGTATTTCTAGGTACAAAGATTACTGCAGACACAGACTGCAGCCAGGAAATCAGAAGACGTTTACTTCTCGGGAGGAGAGCAATGACCAATCTCGATAAAATAGCAAAGAATAGAGACATTTCACTTGTAATGAAGATCTGCATAGTTAAAGCAATCTTATTCCTCATAGTAACTTATGGATGTGAGAGCTGGACCATAAGGAAGGATGAGCGAAGGAAGATAGATGCTTTTGAACTGTGGTGTTGGAGGAAAATTCTGAGAGTGCCTTTGATTGCGAGAAGATCCAACCAGTCCATACTTCAGGAAATAAAGCCCGGCTACTCATTGGAGGGAAGGATATTAGAGGCAAAGTTGAAGTACTTAGGCCACATAATGAGAAGTCAGGAAAGCTTGGAGAAGACAATGATGCTGGGGAAAGTGGAAGGAAAAAGGAAGAGGGGCTGACCAAGAGCAAGATGGATGGATGGCATCCTTGAAGTGACTGGCTTGACTCTGAAGGAGCTGGGGGTGGTGATGGCTGACAGGGAGCTCTGGTGTGGGCTGGTTCATGAGGTCACAAAGAGTTGGAAGTGACTTAGCGAATAAACAACAACAAAGGTTTTCCCTTGACATCAAGTCTAATCTGGCTCTGGGGGGTGGTGCTCATCTCCATTTCTAAGCTGAAGAACTGGGCGTTGTCCGTAGATGCCTCCTAAGTAATGTGGCCAGTATGACTGCATGGAGTGCTGTTACCTTCCCACCAAATTGGTACCCATTGATCTACTCACATTTACATGTTTTCAAACTGCTAGGTTGGCAGAAGCTGGGGCTAACAGCGGGAGCTCACCCCATCCCAAGGATTCGAATTGCTGACCTTCTGGTCAGCAAGTTCTACAACTTTGCAGTTCAACCCACCGTGCCAGTGCACATTAAACATGCACTTACACGTTCCATTGAACTTACTGAGACTTTGGGAACTTTATAATGGCAGCTAAATCATGTCCATGGTTCGCAAAAATTAACAGCAGGCATTTCTCAAGTATAATGGCCATGATTTGTGAACTGCTAGGTGGCATTTCTGCATGTCTCTTTTGTGAATAGAAAATTATTTCTTCAATGAGGCTTATTTAAAAAGTTGACCCTTGCTTCACTCCTCCTGGGTTTCTGTTAATCTCCATGCTTTTCTGTGTAACTGATATTCCTGCGTTCCAGTGAATTGCCTTGGAGAAACACTGAATTCGCAAACCGCTGTTAAATAGAACTATACACGTTCTGTGTAATTTTTGAGATGCAACTGGAAGAAAAGAGGTCATACCTGATAATCTCCTTATAAATAGGGCATTTATGGCAGTCTCAGTTCATTTACTCCAGAGCAGTCTTAAAGAAATATTATTAGATGCCAATAGATACAAGTGCTGCCAACAGTATCTTGGTAACAAGGGTATACATTTGGATAGTAGATTTCACTACAAGGATTACTCTAATTTAAGACAGCTTCCAATCTTATAATGTAAAAGTGTTTTAACCTTTAATAAAAAGTAATTAGGATAATTTAGATGCTTTCTTCTTGCTGTGGGGAGACATCTGTTAATTGATTTACTAAAAATGGGTCATCCTAACTCTAGAGTTAAGTCCCATACATTTTTATGGGTCTACTCTGAGTGTAAACTCAAATGCATACCTTGCCTTTTCTCAAAGAGTTCAAGGGAACTGTAGTTTTCCAAGGTTTTTAGCTCCCATGATCTCATAGCATTGAGCCATGGCAATTCAAGTGGTGTCAAAATGCATTCATTCTACAGCAGTGGTTCCCAGCCTTTGGTCCATTGAGCCATGGCAATTCAAGTGGTGTCAAACTGCATTCATTCTACAGCAGTGGTTCCCAGCCTTTGGTCCATGGACCACCAGTGGTCCGCAAGAACTAAAATATGTTCCTTGGTCTCACCGCTACTACACCATTGCAATGAGAGCAACTGGTCTCACAAAACCCTCTTATAGTGCTGAGGCTTATTAAATATGGTTTTCTGTGGTGAGCAGATGGCAATTACTGGATGGCATATGTTCTGTATCAGAAAGTAGAGCTGATGTGGTCTATCCAATGCAATTTTCTGAATCAGCCTCCCAAATATCCAAACTGAATCTAAAGTTGACCAAAAACTGATTCGTAACCCTTTTGGTACAAATGTTGGAGAATGGTCCCTGGTCAAAGTGGTCCCTGGTCGAGTGGTCTCTGTCATATTATTATTATTAACTTTATTTATACCCCGCAAAATCTCCCGAAGGACTCGATGCGGATTACAAAGGCCAAGGCCGCTGACAACAACAAAATACAAATATCACAGTAAAACTCATAAACAAATAATAAACGTCAAGCAAAACAATAAAACACTAAAAACAATGACATCATGATGCATTTAAAACCTAAGGCCGGGCCAAATGTAATGGGCAGAATTTAAAAGTGCTGAACTTGACAGGAGGTATGTAGAGGTTTTTGGAGGTAGGTGCAATGTGCAGACAATCCTAAAACTAACAAAGTGCATTTGGGACATGATGCCAGGAGTTTCCTATTCTGGAAAGGCACACTGGAACAGCCAGGTCTTCAAGCTCTTCCTAAAGATTGCCAACGTTGGGGCTTGTCTGATGTCCTTGGGGAGAGAGTTCCAGAGTCGGGGGCCACCACAGAGAAGGCCCTGTCCCTCGTCCCCACCAAACATGCTTGCGACGCAGGTGAGATCGTGAGCAGGGCTTCTCCAGATGACCGAAGGGAATGCGTGGGTTCGTATATGGAGATGCGGTCATGCAGGTAGGCGGGTCCCAAACCGTTTAGGGCTTTGTAGGTGAGCATCTGCACCTTGAATTGGGACCGGAAAATGAACGGCAGTCAAGTGGTCCCTGGTCAAAGAAAGTTGAGAACCACTGTTCTATGGCATAGAGTCATAGCTATAGATTTCTTCATAAAGAATGGGACATCAATTATGCTATGCAACCCTTGTTTGATGGTGACATGCACAACTGAATGCACAAACATATGTGGAACTGAATGGACAATGAAATGTGCAACCCAATAAGCATCTCCATGTAGAATGGCTCTGCATAGGTAACATCATTTATGCAATCTTGCACTAAATGTGGACAGCCACCTTAATAATAATAATAATAATAATAATAATAATAATAATAATAACAATTTTATTTTTTATACCCCACCTCCATCTTCCCGAAGGGACTTGAGGCAGCTTACCCATGGCACAAAGTGCCTAAAACAACACATAAAATAAAATAAACACACAATACAATACAATACAATACAATACAATACAATACAATACAAGATAAACCAGTAGTATATAAAACTACAATTTGAACTCAAAATGGCACCCAATAACCTATGGTGTTGACTATCATAAAAACATGGTCAACTATAAACAACAAGAAGGGAAAGGGATCGTGCAAGCTGCAGCTAAGGAACAAGAGCATGGAATGAAAGTACTGTGCTTTATCATAATTGCAAACCATTGGCTAGACATTTTCAAAGGCTTGTCTAAACATCCAAGTCTTCAACTCCCTCCAGAAGGAGGATGATGGGGGCCTGTCTAATCTCCCCGGGGAGTGCGTTCCAAAACCATGGAGCTGCCCCCAAGAAGGCCCTCTCCCCTACCCCACCAACTGTGCTTGTGTCGGTGGCAGGACCACAAGGAAGGCCTCCCTGGCAGATCTTAACACTCACGTAGGTATATGGGGGGATGCAGTCATGAAGATAGGCAAGGTCTGAACTATTTAGGGCATGGACAAACATTTCAGGCAAACATATCTGTTTCTGTAGAAATTGCTTGCACAGAAGCCAGCAACAGCATTCTAACAAAACTTGGTATTTGAAACAGATTTGATAAATATTACATTTGCACTATAACTCCCAGGTCTCCTTGTCTGGCTGGTGGCCAGGCAGATTGAAGGATTCTGAAAGCTGGAGTTCAAAATGTAAAATATGGTATGCCTTGATACAGTTTATATGCCAACATGACATGACTAGTGCATTATATTGCACTCAATATGAAATCCTTGCAAACCCAAGGAGCAAGGTTATAGGGCAGACAGAAAGGGAGTCTTTCTTTTGATCTGCATTTGGCTTGGCCTCAAAAACACTTTTCAAAGGAAGCCCCATGTCAAGCCCATTACAGCAGCCTAAGCTGGATGTAACTGGGGCATGTGTAATGGTGGCAGCTGCGGTTCTCTCCCTAGGAGAGAGGGATGGTTATTAAACCAATTTAAAGCAGCAGCAGAGGTATGCCTAATCATTTTCTCTTATTAGTGGGTGCATTGAGACCTCTGCTGTACCCTTTTGCTAATGAAATCAATATGAGGACCAATGGCTCTATTGAAGGAGACCCTAGGAGAAGCCACAGTTTGGCCACAGATGCCAAGTTCTGAGATAGCAGATACTGGAGACAGGGCAGTCGAGGAGAACAGCCATGAAAGGTTTGGCATGAGACCTCAAAGGGGATGGCGAGCATGTGTATATTTCAGAGGGAGGGAGGGCAGGGCAGCAGAATGCAAAATCCAAAATCCTTTTGATAAGACTTGAGTCAAAACTTCCCTCAAGGCATCTTTAAACTCTGCAGTTGGCATGGAGCATGGCGTATAATCCCGGCACAGACACCCATCTTGGCAGGAGTACAGGGCTAATATTTTCACAAGGATGAATTGTTCTTGACCAGTTGCACAAACAGTCTCGCCCACAGCTCCAGCCGGGGCAGTCTCAGCAGGCTCGTTTACATTCTAATTGTTGTTTTTTGTTTCTCACTGCCGCGATGGTCATCCTCAGGGACAGCCGAATCATAAATCTCACTTCACATCTAATCAGCATCTTTCAAAATGCTGTGTGTTATTATTAACCAACCATATGGGAGACCAAACACAATATTCATCATGCCGATAAGTTTCTTCTTTTTCTTAAAGCATTCAGAAGCAAGATCACAGCTTGGAAAACTTCCTTTTAGGGGACTATATTTCCCCCGTCACCAGCCCAAATATCAAATAATCTTGATCACTGGTAAGACCTCTTGAGGGATTCTGGGAATTATAGTCTAAAAAAGGAAACGTTATCATTTTCTAAATAATGCTTACATTTATGAAAAGAGAAATGAACATTTATTTTTAAAAACCAATGAACAATGAAAGAAATGAATGAGATTCAACAGTAACACCAAGATGGTTAAAAATCTAGGAATCAAATAGTGTGAATAATGGCACAGCAAAATAAATATATTGTTTGCTGCTGTCAAGTTGGCTTTGATTTTTGGTGACCTTATAAATGGGAGTTCCTCAAGTCATCCTATTGACAGCTCTACTATGTTATCTTGCATATTCAGGCTTCTGGCATCCTTTATTGAGTCCATCTATCTGGAATGCAGACTTCTTTTTTCCTTCCACCTTACCAAAAGCATTAGTTTCTTTTTAAGTGATCAAGGGTCTGGAGAACAAGCCCTATGAGGAGCAGCTTAAAGAGCTGGGCATGTTTAGCCTGAAGAAAAGAAGGCGGAGAGGAGACATGATAGCCATGTATAAATATGTGAGGAAAAGTCATAGGGAGGAGGGAGCAAGCTTGTTTTCTGCTGCCCTGGAGACTAGGATGCAGAACAATGGCTTCAAACTACAAGAAAGGAGATTCCATCTGAACATTAGAAAGAACTTCCGGACTATGAGCGCTGTTCAGCAGCGGAACTCTCTGCCCCAGAGTGTGGTGGAGGCTCCTTTTTTGGAGGCCTTTAAACAGAGGCTGGATGGCCATCTGTCGGATGGCCATCGCTTTGGATGCAATTTTCCTGCTTCTTGGCAGGGGGTTGGACTGGATGGCCCACGAGGTCTCTTCCAACTCTATGATTCTATGATTCATAAGAAGACATGTCATGTCTTCTCATGACATGTCCAAAGTAGAACAGTCTCAGTTTAGTCATCCTGGCTTTTAGGGATGGTTCTAGGACCAATTTATTTGTCATTTGCCACAAAGTCTCCCCTCACCCCCAACCCACATCCTCCTTTCTCTCTTATCACATCATTACAGAAAATTGTGAATTAATACCTGTATATATGTACCAAGGTTTCGAATAAAACCAGAAAACAGAAAACAGAAAAAACAGAGATACACAAGAATAGACAGATAATTAACTCATAAAAATTAACTAACAAGCCTTTCTAAACCTCCGGAGAGCTGCACCAAATCAAACCAGTCATGCCGCGTGCTACAGGGGAAGGCGAGGACTAAGGAAAGAAAACTATCATATGGGCAGACTATTCTTCTAACTGGTTTCCTTATTTTGACATATGAAGATTAAGGACCTCTTCCTTGCTCAGGCATACAGGAAGCGTCTTCCAGAGGGCCAGGGAAGTGTCAATAATGATATGATCATCTTGGGTCATGTTTGCTGAGGCAGGCATTTTCCTGACACCGGCTACATAAATAGTTGGTTCCTGTCAATGATGTGGAGGCAATTGGGAAAGGGCGAGGAGGTGGAGATGGAGAAGCTCTGTTGCTGAAGAATAGTAGGGTAAAGTAATAAACTGTACTTTGTGGCTACTAGGGCTATTCACAGATAGTTAAGGTGTGACCAAACTGCATTAATTTTACAGTGTACATACAGTGAAGCAATGAGTTAAACCTTTGTGTCAGCGGAACTGAAGACTGATAGGTCAGAGGTTCGAATCCGGGGAGAGCATGGATGAGCTCCCTCTGTCAGCTCCAGCTCTCCATGTGGGGACACGAGAGGAGCCTTCGACAAGGATGGTAAAACATCAGGGTGTCCCCTGGGCAATGTCCTTGCAGACAGCCAATTCTCTCACACCAGACACAACTTGCAATTTCTCAAGTCTCTCCTGACACACACAAAAAGAAAACACTGCACATGCAAGTCAGGCCACCTCCCTAAAGTTCAACATAGCTAATGACATAAATTGATCTCAAGAATCCCCTGCAATCTTTGTAAAAATCCATTCATCCATGGAAGTAACAGACATAAATTCAATTTTATTTATATTGATAGAATTTTATTTGTATAGTTATACTACATATTGATTTTTATAGCTCAACCCAAGGCAATTGTTGAACTTAACCTATCAAAATGATATATCACATTATCTTGTTTACGTGAAAAAATAATCAGAGTCACCTTTACCAAGTGAATTTGTGTATATCATGTAGCCTGAATCTTGTTTCTGACCCATCTCAAAATATCCTTCAATTCTAGTGAAATTCCAATAAAAAAATAATTGGTGTGTCCCAAGATTCCATTAAAGTAAGGTTCATGTATGCTGTGTAGCCTGTATTTTAAATAAAAATAGCTGGAAAATGCTCCCTCAGTTTGGCAGAAAGCTGTTAAGTCGTTTTCATGTAAAATAGTAACAAAGAAACAATATGTAACTTGCTACTTTCTACAAAATTTTTAATAGTCTCAAGTTGAACACAATAATCAAATAATGAGAGAAAAGCAAAGAAAAACTGTATCTCTTCACTGGGAATTTATTGAACCTTGCCGGCCAGCTGTTATGAATTTGGAAGAGATGCTTCTTCCTTTATGTTTTGCTTTTAAATAAAGTAGATTATATTGTTGCCTGAATTTCATTGAGCAGATAGCAATTCCACGGCAAACTTGACTTCTTCTCAAACATATTTCCTCCCTCTTGAAAATATCCCTTGAGAACACACATGGTGGCTGAAATTTGCTGCCTGCTGATTTCTAGTATCAAGCTTATGTTTCACTTGAATTCCACTTAAACTTTTCAGAAGCGTATTAAAGGGATTTGAGTACTGAATGAAATGCCTTGCATCTGGACTCTTCGACAGAGGAACAATCAAAATATTATCAATTGTGAATTTTTCAGTCAATTGCACTGATGCCTAAGAGCCCTTCCACACAGAATATAACCCAGAATAATCAAGGCAGAAAATCCCACAATATCTGCTTTGAATTGGATTATCTGAGTCCACACTGCCATATATCCCAGTTCAAAGCAGATAATGTGGTATTAGGGGCCTAATTCAGAGTAATTAATGTATTGTCAAAGGTTTTCATGGTGAGAATCACTGGTTTGTTGTAGGTTTTTCAGGCTGTATGGCCATGCTTAGAAGCATTCTCTCCTGATGTTTCGCCCGCATCTATTGCAGGCATCCTCAGAGGTTGTAAGATCACTCAATGCATTTCAGGTAGGAGATAGCTTAACCTTGAGTGACAAGGAAACAAAATGAATACTCCATGTGCTTTACATGTGAGAAAGGTCTCCATTCTATAAGAAATTTGGCAGATTAAAAGGCTTCTTTTTTTGCAAACTATCCAGCAGATTATGAAACCTGTATTTGATATGTCCCAGCAACAGCATTTCCTACTCACTATATCAGCTACTTTTCTCAAGTGATAGATTGCCCTATCATTTCTCTGAAGGCATTCCTGAGAGGAGTGATTAAATACAAGCAGAAACGGTGTTGAGTTGCATTTGGGGAAACTGAGCAGTTTTCGAATCATCATACAGTGGGATTCACTAGTGAATAACTTTTCATAATAATCAAGGCCAAAGGACACACAACTTTCAATGATGTTGATGATAGTGTACAAAGTTCATTCACCAATGCAGAAAAAGACATACAAGTCAGGCAGATTCCTAGCTCTCTCTTTCAATGAGGTTTCAACTGAATACATTGTTCCCTTCAGTAAGCAAGGTCTCAGTGCCTTCTGTTTGCATTGCATTACTTTCAACGAGATACAGGGCAAACAAAGAATGGGCTACTTAGAAGTCCCTGAACAGACTCAGCAGTGGAGTGGGCAGATATTGGATTTTCATATGCAAGAAATATATGCTATTAATTTTGTATAGTGATTTTATAACATTGCACATTTATATAGATTTTATTTTATTTTATGCACGAATGGCCAATGGTCTAAGTATTAATAAACTCATGTTCCTGCTACAGGCAGTCCTCAAGTTAGACTTACAAATGACTTACAGTTACAAACTAGGATGAGACAATAGGAAGTGAAAGAAATCTACTCCTGGGAAGGGAAATTCACTCTTGAAAAATTTATCATGGGGAAAAGAGGTCTCCACTGAAGCATTCCCATCAATCCTTGTTGTGTTTCCACAACAAGCCAAATTGGCACTGGTGAGTGTCATGATTCAATGAGAACTAGAACCTGGATCTCTGGAGTCCCAAGAAAATTCTCTAACCACTACATGGAACTAAACTCTACAAGCTAGCTGGCATTGCCCTCACCCCCCCCCCCCCAATGTGCGATGGGAAATTGTTGCTGTGAGAGAAATAAGGTTGAACACTGTGAAAGTCATCCTCTCAGTAGACTGAAATCAAGGAAAAGCTTCATGAAAACCACCACTTCTCTTAATGTACCCCCAGCAACAGCAAGAGTATCCCTCTGGGCAGCTAAATCAGGAAACTGAACTGAATCATGCTGTCCAGACTACCCGGAATTTGTGGGATACTCCAGAGTTTCCAGCAACCTCCAAAGCATGCCCCGACTTTACTCAAAGCAAGACAAAGTAAATTTTAAACAAAAACAAAACAACAATAAACAACCCCCTGCAATGAGGTGAAATACAGTGAGGCCAGAGCAAGTCTCAAGCAAGCCAAGATGGAGTATAAGAAGAAGGTCGAGGATTATTTCCACAGTAACAATGCGAGGAAGGTGTGGCAGGGGATTCAGCAAATCACTAACTGTAAATCGAACAATGACATTCCTGCTGAAGGGGATGCCTCATTGGCAGAGGAGTTGAATCCCCTTTTTGCCCACTTTGAAGTAAGCCCACCAGAGGTAGCTGGAATTCAGCCATGGGGCAGTTACAGCTCTAACCTCACTATGGAGGAACATGAGGTAAGGTGTGTTGCAAATCCTAGGAAGGCCACTGGACCGGATGGCATTTCTCATTGGGTGCTTAAAGACTGTGCTGACCAATTGGTTGGTGTTTTTACGGTGATTTTTAACTGGTCTTTATCACAGTCTATTATCCCATCTTGTATGAAGGCCTTCATCATTGTTCCTGTACCAAAGAAGTTCCATACTGGTAATTTTCAGGACTACAGACTAGTGGTACTCACATCCATCATCACAAAGTGCCTTGAAAAACTGGTGTGTAGGCATATCATTTCTTGCCTTCCACATACATTGAACAAGCATCAGTTTGCAAATAGAGCTAACAGATTAACAGAGGACACCATAGCCATCATGCTCCACACTGCTCTGACCCATCTGGAATGATGGGGGAACTACGTGAGGATGCTTATTGAGACTTTAGTTCCATGTTTAATACAATCCTCCCACATAGACTGGTGTCTAAACTAGTGGATCTTGGATTGTCATATTCAATCTGTTCCTGGATTATGGACTTCCTGTCTGGATGTTCCCAGAGGGTTAGATTAGGTAATCACACCTCTTCAGTTCTCACTCTCAACACTGGGCTGTGTGTTGAGCCTCTGCTTTACACTTTGTACAGTATGATTGCACCTATATCCACCATAGCAATGCAATTACCAAATTTGCAGATGATACAAGAGTGGTGGGATGAGTCTACATATCAGGATGAGATGGATCAGCTGCTCTTGTGGTGCAGGGACAATAATCTGATTCTTAACATCAATAAGACTAAGGAGCTCTTAGTGGACTATAGAAAGAACAGACCAGAAATTCAGCCCTTTGTCATAAATGGAGACCAAGTGGAGCAGGTGGCCAGTTTCACTGAGTGTCGCTGTTAAGGACAATTTGACCTGGGGTACTCATACGGCAGCATTGGTTAAGAGGACCCAGCAGAGACTGTACCATCTGAGTCTTCTAAGGAACCAACAACTGAATAGGTTCAGTTGTGTTTTTCTTTATTGTTCCTTATCAGATTCTTTAAAGCAGAGTTGTCACCAAGTACAGGAAAGATAATACTGAAAAAAATGCACTTACATACTCTTTGGTGGTGCAGCAGGTTAAACCACTGAGTTGCTGAACTTGCTGACTGAAAAGTTGGTGGTTTGAATCCAAGGAGTGGGGTGTGCTCCTGCTGTTAGCCCCAGCTTCTGCCAATCTAGCAGTTTGAAAACATGTAAATGTGAGTAGATCAATAAGTACCACTTTGGCGAGAAGGTAACGGCGCTCCAAGCTTTGGAGGCATCTATGGACAATGCCGGCTCTTCAATTTAGAAATGGAGATGAGCACCACCTCCCAGAGTTGGACATGACTAGATTTAATGTCAGGGGAAATCTTACCTTCAGTTTCACAAATAAAAAGTGCACCTTCCCTGAGTCTCTTCGGGGAAAGAGGGCGGTTTAGAAATAAAGTATTATTATTATTATTATTATTATTATTATTATTATTATTAGTAGTAGTAGTAGTAGTGGCTAATCTTAGATTGGCTAAATCCATTTGCTTCTGCCTGAACCTATTGGAAAGGATACTTCCTTTTTTTCTGTCTTCCCTAGTGAGTTAACCAAGTACAAATTATATTTGTACTTTGAATCCAGTTTGCGGCAATGGAAGTAAACTGGGAACAAAAGAGGAAAGTTGAAGAGAGACATTTTAAAAGCAGCTGAAAAAGTGGGACAGAAGAAGATTAATCAGGACTGTTCTCATCAAATCCTAAAATATATAAACAAACAAACAAACAAGCAAGCAAACTGCTCCAAACAACAACTTGTTTCAGAACTGGAGCATGAAATATTAAACTCCAAGTGAATTATGTTGTCTTAATCTTTCATCATCAAAATATGGAGGAGATTTAGAATGTTTTCGTTTTAGAGTGCTTGGCAAGCAGCCGCTAAGACGAATGAGGCTCACTGATTTCATTTGTACCTGTGCCAGATGTCACTGCTTGATATGGCTGCTTTGTTTCATCAGTTAGACAGACTTTTCATAGGGATGTTGATTGGATGAGAGGCACTTTTGAAAAATAACATGATGTCAAATTAGCAGGCATCGAAGAGCCCATTATGAGCGATAAATGATACTCCAAAAGAATCACCACTTCTCTTTTGTCTCATTAGACATTAGACTTTCTTATTTCATTTTATAATTTGACTGAATTTTAATTGGGCGTAGCAAAACAAGAGCTACAGGATACATTTGGTTAATGGGCTAGGTTTTTAAAAAAATGCAGTAACTATTAAGATGACAGTTTGGAAAACCAGACAGCTGGAATTGCATTGTACAATGTAGAGCACATTCTTCCAGCATTCATTTACTATTTAATAAATGCTTACATTTATGTGCTATTTTTTTCTCTCATAAGGGGTGCATCAGTACTATAGAATTAATGCAGTTTGACACAAGTTTAACTGCCCTACTGCAGTGCTATTGAATCATGGGAGTTATAGTTCAATGACTTGAAGACGTACAATAAATGTGATGCCCAACTTACTCTGACGGTCGAGGTTGCTGGGGGTGGTGGTGGTATAAGCAGGTCTCAGTGGAGGTGTTGCAAGATGTATGTTTGGAAACATTTTGCTGAATGGTAAGTGGATGCTTTCCACATTTTCTGGTGGCTGAGTGACCATGGTGGATTTTGATCCAACTGGTGCATCTCAGATTATCTTAGGGGATCTAATCTAGGCCAGATCTATGTACTTACCAGTCACTAGGCATATTAGTCAATGCCTGACTCCAGACTCATATGTAGGCCAATCCTTGTCCAAATAAAGTTGTGGTCTCTCTTCTAATTGGAGCGAATTACAAGGAGCGGTTTACCCCCCTGTTTAAGGAGCTCCATTGGCTGCCGTTTAATTTCCAGTCCCAATTCAAGGTACAGGTTACCACCTACAAAGCCCTGCATGGGTTGGGACCCACCTACCTTCATGACTGCATCCATGTCTATGCTCTTGCACAATCCCTTCGATCAACCGGGGGGGGGGGGGGGCTCCTTTCACTCCCACCTCGGTCGCAGGTGCGACTTATGGGGACGAGGGAGAGGGCCCTCTCTGTGGTTGCCCCTAGACTTTGGAACTCACTACCCATTGAGATTAGCCAAGCATCCACACTGCCAGCCTTCAGGAAGAGGCTGTTCCGGTGTGCCTTCAAGGATTAAACAACAAATCCCTCACCTTGACCAACTCAGCACATAATGTTTTTGATGCACTTTATCTCACCCTTCAGTGAACTAAATCCCATTGTTTGTCCCATCCGAACCTCCCACCAGATATATCACCCTACTCATCCATCTCACCTAGGGTTTTAAAAATCCTATTAGTTGTATTTGGCCCTGTCCAGGCATGTAGCCCGGGGGGGGGGGGGGGCAGCTTGGGGGCTTCAGCCCCCCCTGAAATTCTGATGGTGGTTCGTGAGAAGGCCTTACTGGTGCATTATTTAAACTGGTATGTTTATTCATATCATGATCTGATCACTATACTCAATATATCTCATATGCATGGGGTATTGGGGTAACAATACAAAAGGTTTGCTAGGCTAGACTCTCTTTAACTCAGACTCAGCCCCCCCCCCCCCCCCGAAACAAAATCCTGGCTACGGGCCTGGCCCTGCCCACTTGATTATTTATGTTTTACCTTATGCTTATTTTATATTATTTTTCTTTGATTTTATTGTATTCTATTTGTTGTATTAATTTATGTTTTTTTGTTGTATTCTTTTGCTTTGTTGTAACTGTTGGGCTTGGCCTCATATTAGCTGCCCTGAGTCCCCTTGGGGAGATAGAGGCGGGGTATAAATAAAGTTTTATTATATTATAATTTGTTCTCCAAGATATGTGTCTGAGAGTTTTGGGGGATTGGCATGTTGAGTGCAATGACAAAAAATGACTATTATTGGTACCGTTAAAAAATCAGTAGCCCACATTTTGGGGGGGCAACATAGGCTCCCTGCCACACTGCCCCTATATCCCAGTATCTGATCCCAGATTATCTGCTTATCCCAGATTATTTGGTAGTGGAGACTCATATAATCCAGTTTAAAGCAGATAACCTGGGATCAGATCCTGGGATAAATGACAGTGTAGAAGAGGTCATAATTCATGATTCCTAAACTTCCTCCTCTTTCTTTGACAGCTGTTTATGATCCATCAGCATGGAGAAAGATGCCACAGCAGGTAGTGCCAATTTAGATGGAACCCACCACTGGCTTTCCCATGACCACGTCTTTCCTACTCTTTAAGCTTTAGTGTGATAAGGCCGGAATCCCATGTCTGAGTTACAACCCCAGTTAGCAACCGGGCTGCAGCTCTTTGGACCAGCTGAAGTTTCTAAGCACTCTTCAAAGGTAGTCTCATGTATAGCATGTTACATTAATCAAATGTAACTAAAGGAAGTGTCGCCATGCGCACATCTGATATCTCAAGAAACAGGCACAGCTGGCACACAACCTTTAACTTTGCAAATGTACTCTCAGGCACCACTGAAACCTGAGCTCCCAGGCTCAAGTTTGAATCCAGGAGCACCCCCAAGCTGTGGAGTATCATCTTTACAGGGAAAATAAACCCATTGGTACAGGCTGAATCCTTATTCCCTAATCTGTCTTTTGACCAACCAGAAACAGCTCTGTCTTGTTTGCATTAATTTTTTATTTGTTCAACCTCGTCCAATTCATTTCTAGCGACAAACATCAGTTCAGGATCAACAATTGCTTCCTTGATTTGTGGTGGAATCCAGTGCAATCCAGTGCCACCAAATCCCAAAACCTCCAGACAACCTCTCCCAGCAGTTTCACATATATGTTCAATAGCATGGAAGCAGAAACAGGCCCTGAATAACACCACAGGCCAACAGTCAAGAGCTCAAGCACTAATTCCTTAATATTCCTTTCTGGGTTTGCCTATTCCCCTGCCTTATTCCATAGTTATCCTAATCTACAAGGAATGCAGTCACTGTAAAAAGTGCCCTCAAGTTCTATCTCTGCAAGGTGGACCAGAATGATGCTGTGGCTGATGGCAGTGAAAGTTGCTGAGAGGTCCAGCAGAACTAGCAAGGTCATATTCCCTCTAGATTCTGCCATAAGTCCTCCATCAGGATGACCTAAGTCATCTCTGTTCCATAACTAGGCCTGAAACAACACTGAAACTGATCTAGATAATTTGTCTCTCATCCATAAACATCTGGAGCTGAGAGTGCTTCAGAACATTGCCTAAATGGGGAATGATGGAGACTGGTCAATAATCCAGAAAGGTGGGATCCAGGAACAACATTTTAAAACAATTGTATAACTGCCTCCTTCAAGCAAGCTGAGATCATCTTGTTTTACCAAGACATTAACCACTTGGCCAGTCTCACACACATATCCACCCCAGCTTTTTTTTTAATGAACCAGGAAAGGGAGGGATCTAACACACATATAGTTTGTTGTTGTTTATTCATTCAGTCACTTTCGACTCTTCGTGACCTCATGGACCAGCTCACGCCAGAGCTCCCTGTTGGCCATCACTTCCCCCAGCTCCTTCAGAGTCAAACCAGTCACTTCAAGGACACCATCCATCCATCTTGGCCTTTGTTGGCCCCTCTTCCTTTTTCCTTCCATTTTCCCCAGCATCCTTGTCTTCTCTAAGCTCTCCTGTCTTCTCATTATATGACCAAAGTCCTTCATCTTTGCCTCTAATATCCTTCCCTCCATTGAGCATTTGGGCTTTACTTCCCAGACTGGTTGGATCTTTTTGTGGTCCAAGGCACTCTCAGAATTTTCCTCCAAAACCACAGTTCAAAGGCATCTATCTTACTTCCTTATGGTCCAGCTCTCACATCCGTAGGTTACTATGGGGAATACCGTTGCTTTAACTATGCAGATCTTTGTTGCAAGTGTGATGTCTCTACTCTTCACTATTTTATCGAGATTGGTAATTGCTCTCATCCCAAGAAGTAAACCACACATATGGTGGATCTCACCTTTCCAAGAATCATGTCCACATTCTCTGATTGCACAGGTTGAAATGCCACAATAATGCCACAAGTATGGGTTAGAGTTGGATCTATATCAGCAGTCAAGTTAGAGTGGAGCAATTTTATCCCTAAAGTGCTAGACAAGTTTTTCACCTGGGCTACTTGATGGTCGAGATTTTAATCTATGTGTAAAAAACCCCCCATACCACTTGAAACAGCTCTGCTAGTCAACTCTTTTTACATGTAACAGAGGTGGGGAAGAAATTGCACAAACTCTAGCCTGTGCTTGATCAGATCCATTCTGAGTTACTTGCCTTCACACTTTTTCCATCACTTTTTCCATCAGTTCCCTGGAAAAGCAAAGGACTCCACTTTGTCAGAGGTGATGTTTAGGAGCAATCCTGTCCACTATCTTGGCCATTTCCCTATTACAGAGGTCAGCTACAACTTTGACAGAATCACCTGCCAAGGCAGCAGGAAACTCCAGAAGAGACATCAGGAATCCAGACAGACATACAAGCCTTCTGGGGCAGATCCCTTGTCCCTGCAGCATTTACGAACCCTGGCAAGTCTAAACCCCATGTGGTAGTGGTCTGTCCATGACAGAGCAACTATAGAGAGTTCTTCCACTTTCAGATTACCATCATCCCATCCTGCACAGAAAACGAGATCCAGAGAGTGTCTAGCAGCATGAGTAGGGTATATATAACTTGAGATAAACTCAGTGTTGTCATGTTAGACATGAAGTCTTGACCACAATATGGATGTTGATTTTTCCCAGCACTGCAAGCCTGGGAGACTCAAACATCAACTCTGAGATCATTCCAGCTAGGTCAGGAAAGGAGACTATTGAGTAGCAGGACAAACAGTACACCAATAGAATACACGAACCTGGCCACCCAAATTCTAATAAACATATCAAAACCCAGAAAACTATGGAATATGCCATGGGAATAGAATCCCAATCAACTGTTGCAGCTCCACCTGCCTGCTCCGAAGGTCATGCCTGCTGCTGCTGAGAGAGCTTGGTGAACAACACTCAGAGAGATGAATTAATTAATTTATTTACAGTATTTGTATACCGCTTTTCTCACCCCGAGGTGAGACTAACCTTCTTAACATCTGTTTCCATGCTGCAAGTCACTTCTGGTCACGCCAATGCCTTAAATCAAGAAATAGTTTTCAAAGATCTACAGAGATACCTGCAGGAACACCTCAGCAAGTGAGAGTCCAAAAGTGGCACGCTAAAACCTGGAACCTCAATCCATGGCTGATACCAAATGAGAGACTCCCTCCTGGCCACACAGAGGACTGGGAAACTTGGAAGGCACTGAACAGACTGTGCTCTGGCACTATGAGATGCAGAGCCAACCTTAAGAAATGGGGCCACCAAGTGGAGTCCACAACATGCGAGTGTGGAGAAGAGCAAACCACAGACAACCAATTGCAATGCAGTCTGAGCCCTGCCACATGCACAATGGAGGACATTCTTATAGCAACACAAGAGGCACTCCAAGTGGCCAGCTACTGGTCAAAGGACATTTAATATACTGCCAAGTTTTTTAAACACTGTGTTTTTAAAATACATTACAACTGTACCCTTGGTTCGCTCCTGATACGATGAATAAAAAAATCTATTTCCATGTTCTGGCAATGGTGTGCTGTGAGTTGTAGCCCCCAAAGTAATTTTTCTAAGTTCTGCTTCAACAGATTAAAATTAAAATACATGTTCCTTGTTGTTGTTGTTGTTGTTGTTGTTGTTGTTGTTGCAGTCGTGGTGGTGGTGGTGGTGATGTTCCTTCAAGTAGTTTCCAACCTATGCTTAATTTATTATGGGTTTTTCTGATGTTGAGAGTGTATGATTAATCCAGAGTCACCCAGTGGGTTTCCATGGCCAAACGGAGAGTCAAATCCTGGTCTCCAGACTCGTATCTGAACACTCAAACCATTATATACCATGCTGACTCTCAAATACATGCACCCTATTAAAACTCCAGATCATCAGCCATGGGTAGGAAATTAAGTCCAGAAATGCTTTGAGTAGCCAGGCAGTGGAGGCCTGGATACAATTCCCCATTCAGCACTAACACTCCATTGGATAAAATGCGAACCAATTGCTATCTGTCAGCCCACCCTATCTCACAGGAAGATAGGAACAGAGACCATATGGTGTCCTGGACGCCTTAAGGAAAGGGTGGGATAAAATTATACTAAATAAAAATGTATGCTTAAGAGGAAAGGCACTTAACGATTCCCACAGCCAGCTCTAATGATTTCAAAAAACATACAAATGTTTCCGTGCGTGCACATTTATTTATGATAATTCTGCAGCACATCATTTCCCAAAGGTTCACTGGAGCTTTAAGAAATAATTTGTATGAAAGACAAGTCAGAGGGAGCAACATGGTGATATAATAGAAGAATCTTATAAAATTGAAATTTCCCAAAAGTTCTGCAGTAAATATGTTTTTATATTGTTCAATACAGCTTTCATTTCATACATTCTGTTGGTTTTTTTTAAAGCAAAGACAGTGAACTTCCCATCATAAATAATTCTTGACATCCACTAATGACTAGTCCCCATTTTCACCATCTGGGTTTCAAAGTGATGGAAAGAACTTTTAAAAGAGAGGAAAACTGAGACACCCAACCCGTATGTCCAGAAAACCTTTTTTAAACGTTCTAACCATACATCCAAGGACTAAAAATATTTTTCCAGTTACAAAAAAAATGAAAGAAGCTGGCTTTTAATATTAAAATTACTAAAATTACATATTCCCCTTCCTGATCTTGGTATGTGGGGTGCATGTGTATGGGAAAACTATGCGTTCTGTATCACTTATTGCTTGCTGATGGAGAAATGACTGCCAAACGAAAGGTTTACATTGGAATCCCTCCTTATTTATATAAGTATGCTACGATATGGACATTTCATTTCACTCTCATTCCAAGCCCATGACAAGCCATTTTGACACCTTTCAGAAATGTTTCACATATGGCAAGATGCAGCAGTACAAGCTATAAAAGGCAAGAAATATAGATGAGCTAAATTAAAAGAGAGTTTTTCCACTCAATCAAAGGAAACACTTGGAAATTTAGTTTGAGATAATATGTCTTACCTACTTAAGAATACATCCCAACGAGCAGCCTGTCACATTTCATTTGAGTTTAGTTCATTTTATTTCCATTGGCTGGACCTTGACATTATGGAGGAACTGCCATTGAAAACATTAGCTTCCATCTGAGCAAAACAAAGCATGTCTTGGTGCCAGGGAAATAGCTACAGGGGGTCCAAAATGAAGAATTCTGTCTAACCCCCATGAAAGTTTTCTTCAATCCCTAAATTTCTAGCATTGCAGAAAGAGGGTGGGGGCAGGGAGGGACGCTGGGAATAATTCACATCTATAATTTAGGTGACACAGTGGATTAAATCCTTGTGCCAGCAGGACTGAAAGTTGACAGGTCAGAGGTTTGAATCCAGGGAGAGTGTGGATGAGCTCCCTCTGTCAGCTCCAGCTCCTCATGTGGGAACATGAGAGAAGCCTCCCACAAGGATGGTAAAACATCAAAACATCCAGGCATCCCCTGGGCAACATCCTTGCAGACAGCCAATTCTTTCACACCAGAAGCGACTTGCAGTTTCTCAAGTCACTCCTGGCACGACAAAAAAAAATCAATCTACCCATTGTACGGATTTAGAAAACCAGCTATTTTTTAGAGAAAGAAGAAGCAAGAGAGTAGAGGTGTCATTATACTGGAACATGGATACATAATTATTTTTAATGCAGGGCAATAGTTTAATTAAATACTTGAACAAGACCAAGCGTTTCCAGGAAATATGGCAATTACAACCAATTTAAATGTATAGGTGCATCAATACAATGACAAATGCAGCAATAACAATAACAGAAAGCTAAGTAATTGTAGGCAAATGTTGAACAGATGTGTAAATAGGCAGCGATATTAAGGATCATTACGTTATGTCATGCTGAAGTACAAAAAGAAAACTGCAACTCAAAGAGTTGTTTCCTAGTTGCCCTTTTAAATACTTGGGTATATCTCTCCCAGTATAAAGATACAGTGGCCAAAATCCTGTTGTTGATCAATTGAACTTACCTATAACTTCACTCACCTGGGGTCTTAGTAGACCACAAAATAAACATGAGTCAGCTGTGTCCAAAAAAAAAAGCCAATGCAATTCTAGGCAGCTATATCAGGAATATAGTATCCAGGTTGGAGAAAGTCATACAAGAACTCTCCTCAGCTTTGATCAGGCCTCACCTGGACTACTGTGTCTAGTGCTGGGCACCACAGCTCAACATTAATATTAAGAAATGGGTTCATTTCCACAGGAGGACAAGCCAGAGGGCAAAAACCTGATAAAAAGTAGTCCTTTGGGAATAGTTGAGGGAGCTCAGTTTCTTTAGCTTGGAGAAGAGAAGGTTGAGAGGTGTTATAATAGCCATTTCTAAATACCTGAAGGGTTGTTGTGTTTCTCCTGCTTCAAAATGTACAACACAAACCGATGGTACAAATTTTAAGAAAAAAGATTCCACTTAAGCATTACAAATAATTTTCTGATGCTAAGACTTGCTCAAGATAAGAACAGACTGCCTTGATGTGTGATAGAGCTTTCTTCTTTGAAGGCCTTTAAAAAGAAGTTCAATGGGAATGCTTGAGAGTTGGATTTCTGCATCAAAGCTAGTTGGACCAGATGACCTATGAAAGTACTTTCATTGCTATGATTCCATAACTGTATCTATTTCAGTTGCAATAACTGGATTCCAGACTTTAGTTTTTACATGATGTAAAAAAGAACTATGCTTTATTGTGGGCCAGATGACATATTATACATTTCCATTTCAGTCCACATTCCTGAAGCATTTTTATCTTTCTCTTATCTACCTTAGTACATCATGATGCTGGATATCCATGCAGGGTAATATCAACTGGTGCTTTCTATATCAGTGAAGTGGTAGATTTACTTTGACCTTTGATCCAAACCTTTGGTCCAAATGAGCTGTTCAAAGTGGCAAACTCTAGTGGGGATAGACTTCAGCACTTTGGATAGCTCCTCCGAGTTCACTTAAAGCCTGGAGTGAATTCAACATTCCACCAATGTGGAAGCCAACATTGGAGAAAGTCTTCAAATATGGACTATTTTTATATCCATGCATTCATTTTAGATATTCACAAATCTGCCTTCATCCAAAAATGGGAAATAGGTTTTAGTCTCTAGGTCAGTGGTTCCCAACCTGTGGTCTGACAGCCACTAGTGGCCTGCGAGAACTAAAATATGGTCTGCGGCCTCACTGTTACTACATAATTGCAATGAGAGCGACTGGTCTCACAAAACCTTCTTATAGTGCCAAGTTTTTTAAATATGGTTTTCTGTGGGAGAACAGATGGTGACTACTGAATGGCATATGTTCTGTATCAGAAACTAGAGCTGATGTGGTCTATTCAATGCAGTTTTCTGAATCAGCACCCCAAATAACTAAACCAAATCTAAAGTTGACCAAAAACTGATTCATAACCCTTTTGGTACTAATGTTGGAGAATGGTCCCTGGTCAAAGTGGTCCCTGACTGAGTGGTCCCTGGTCAAGTGGTCCCTAGTCAAAAGAAGGTTGAGAAACCATTGCTCTAGGCAATTATTTCCTTGTTGAGTATGACTCAAATATACATCTTAAAAGTTGCAATGTTATTTCTTGCTCTCTCTCTCTCTCTCTTTTTTTAGCAATGAGCATTACTAACATATTACTTTCAATTTTATGATGTTATGTATCACTGCTAATGTTAATTATTAATGTTAATTAATTATTATTATTTATGTTGAATATTGGTAGTAGTAGTAGTAATAGTACTGCTAATTTATTATTGTCATTATTAATTAATGATAATATAGGCCAGTATTCTATATCAGGTCTTTAGTACCCTTGGTCCGAGTAATAAGTAACTTGTTACTTATGTTGTTGTTGTTTATTTGTTCAGTTGCTTCTGACTCTTTGTGACCTCATAGACTTGCCCATGCCAGAGTTCCCTGTTGGCTGTGGCCACCCCCAGCTCCTTCAAAGTCAAGCCAGTCACTTCAATTACTTTTGACTAAAGCGTTTTTCCACTTATGAGCCTCAAACTTTGAAATTCAGATGCAACTGGTTTAGAGTGGCCATGTGCTATGGTTTGAGAGGACAACTCTTATTTCATGGCATACAAGTATACCTCAGTTAATGATGTAGATGTGTTCATGGGCCTTACTAGAAAATTTAGTACCAGAGGCAGAAGTAACACATAGAGAATAGGGATAGTTCCTAGCCCACAAAGAAGAAAGTCAGGTCAGATGTTTCAAACAAAATTTTTATTCAAAACTAACAAATATGCACATGTGAAATGAAACAACTAGGTCACCATAAGTCAAAGCTGATTTGATGGTGATTAACAACAACAAGCATTGTGGTAGAATGACCAAGATCTAATGGTAGGATTGTCATCACAGAGCAGAAGAATAAAAAAGGACAAGCAGAAGATCCCCTCTTGTCACTGTTGTCCCCATATGTCCAATTTTCATCCCAAAACTGGGTCTCAAGGGTTGGATAGTCATCTGGAATAAGTTTTCAGAAGGGCTGCATGGGGGAAGAAAGAAAGTTCCTTTGCAACCACCAACACAAGACTGGAATTAGCTCATTGTATTTAAATTATAGTATATAGTAATTCTTTCTGAAGTTGCATCTAGACCTCTAAATAAGGATATCATTTTTGCATGGAAAACTGTGCCCTCTTTTATCTTCTTTCTTTGAAAATGCATAAGTGGCCACCCTGATGTGGCTGATCACTGCTGGCAACAGGATGTTGGCCTTGATAGGCCTTTGGTCTGATTCGGCAGAGCTTTTCTTGTGTTTTGAAGAGTGTTCATGGCTTTGACTTGCTCTTTTTCTTGAAAAAAGGAACTCCACTGATTGATGCCTTCTGCTTTACATTCCGCAGAAGAACAAGACCCATTGAAATATATTCTTCTTTCAACACATTTCTTGATGAGTGAGTTTTTCCTGTGGAATAGATTAGTAGTCAAAACAATCCACACAGCTTTTAAGTCTACATTTCTTTCCTTCCCAAGTTCTGATGTTGAGGAAGGGCTCAAAGATAATCTTCAAATCGCCAGACCAAACAAAACCATGTGATTCATTGAGAAGGCATGACATATTCAGTAGGATTTGTAGAAGAGAGTCTCTTGTAAAAGAGACATGTAATATCTGTGTGACAGGGCTTAACTGTCTACTATTCTAGAAAAGCAAACATCCAAGGATAGAAGATTCAAATAAATTATGTAGATTGTGTGTGTGTATCTTCTATATATCTATCGTCTTAGTATCTATCTAGCCATCTTCTCTATTCTGTTTTTGTATTAACACTTATTTAAACAAAGTTTTGTATGTTATGCTCCCAAAGGGTAAAAATAAATAAATAAAGTAGTTTATAATCAAAGTAACCCCGATTCAGAACCAGGAACATTTCTGCATTATATGCTCAGTGTAAACTCATATAATGCATTTCAATGCAGATAAACTGCATTATATGAGTTTACATTGACCATATAATGCAGTTTCAAAGTGTAGTGTAGATGGGGCATTAGAAAAGTGCAAGAACAGATATAAACTATGGGATAAACTAGAGCAGTATTTCTCAACCTGGGGGTCGGGACCCCTGGGGGGGGAGCACAAGGGGTTTTTAGAGGGGCCGCCAAAGACCATTAGAAAACATATATTTCTGATGGTCTTAGGAACCCCTTTGGCAGAGAAGACTGGGGATCTTTCTATCTGTCTTTTTTTTGGAAACAGAGGGCGAATCCTCCCACCAAAAGCCCTCCTCCACTGTGATTGGCCAGCCTGTCAGCCAAGGGGCAGCCTGTTTCTGAGATTCCAATCAGGGAAGAGGAGAGCAGGTGTGCTTGGCACATGACAGCATGGTGTGCATGTGTGGGCGAGAGAGAGTGCACAATGCTGGAGGGAGGTTTGTACCAAGGTGTCCCTTCAAGGCATGGGGATTCTGTGTGGGAAATTTCACCCAACTGTATCATTGGTGGGGTTCAATGGGCTCTTTGATTGTAGGTGAACTATAAATCCCAGCAACTACAACTCCCAAATGTCAAGGTCTATTTCCCCCCAAAACCACCAGTGTTTACATTTGGGCATATTGAGGATTCATGCCAAGTTTGGTCCAGATCCATCATTGTTTGAGTCTACAGTGCTCTCTGGATAGAGGGGAACTACAATTCCAAAACTCAAGATCAATACCCACCAAACCCAGTATTTTCTGTTACTCATGGGAGTTCTGTGTGCCAAATTTGGTTCAATTCCATTGTTGGTGGAGTTCTTTGATTGTAGGTGAACTATAAATCCCAGCAAGTACAAGTCCCAAATGACAAAATAAATCCCTCCCCCAACCTCACCAGTGTTGAAATTTGGGCATATCGGGTATTTGTGCCAAATTTGGTCTAGTGATTGAAACTACATCCTGCAGGTATTTACATTACGATCCATAACAGTAGAAAAATTACAGTTATGAAGTAGCAACAAACATAATTTTATGGTTGGGGGGTCTCCATAACATGAGAGATTGTATTAAATAATCACTGTGTTATCAAGGTTGAGAAACACTGAACTAGAGGAACAGTGAATCAAAACCTTTTGGAGTGTGATCTTGCTGGATAGCGTCTCACAGCGCAGACTCTGATCATGGTAAGGGGCTCCCCTGACCTCATTCCAACCCAGCACCCCTGCCATAGAAGCAAGAATATCTATACACACCCTTCATCAGTTACTGTATTTAAGAAAGACGATTCCAGAGGATGACTTCAAGCAAGGGTGAACAAAGTGCCAGCCTAGGCTCCTGTGTAGCAAATAAGGCTGTTTCTGTGACTCCCGGCCCTTCTACATTGCCATATAGTCCAGAAAATCAAAGCATATAATCCACATTGTCTGAACTGAATTATATGAGTCTACACTGCCATATAATCCAGTTCAAAACAGGTAACTGAGATTTTATGTGGCAGTGTAGAAGGGGCCTTCATTGATACTGCTCCAGGATCCCTTGAGTTCCCCCTTTGAGCCAAAAAAGGAGGAATTTCCTGCTTCCAGAAGCCTCTGGGAAAGTAGTTCATATTTCACATAGAATGTGGAGAGCCCTGTACTGTTTAAAATTAAAAAGACCTCTTATTCCCGGACTGGAAAGATAATCTTATCCACCTATTGTTCAATGATCAGAAAAATCTTAATGCTTTTGCTAACCACAAACACATGTTTTATAGATATGTCATTCAGGAAAATGTGTTATTGGAAGCCCGGTCTGAGCTCTCACATCAGAAGATGTACATTTTGCATATAGTTAAATCTCCATAGCTATATCTCCTGGAGTTACCCTCTCAAAACCCAATTCCTATGTGATGTAACAGGGCTTTTCCATATCATTAGAGAGAGAGAGACCATGGGGAGGGGGGGGGGTCAACAAAGATGTGTCCAGCTGTTTTCTTGGAGAGGCATCCTGAGGTTCTTCAGGTGGCTTCCAGTGCGACATTAAAAAAGCCTCCTTGAAGACTGAGTAAATACAATCGGGCATCCCTGGACAACATTTCTTGTAAACAGCTAATCTTTCCAACCCAAAAGCATTGCTTTTTATGCAATGCTTCTGACACACACAAAAAGGTGGCTCCGAAAGATCTTTGCAGGATGTCCAGCTATAGCTGAATGTCCCTCAGCTAATCCCACCACCTTATTGCTACAGAAACTAGCTACAGAAACCCACTTGGGGAAGTCACCCTTTCTTATCCTATGAATAAATTTGGTGAGAAAACTCTATGATATATTCACCATTAGTTGAAGTTAACTTTTAAACATCTAACATGTACATCATCTTCATGTTGACCTCAAAGGCTAAATTTTTCTAAAAATGAAGTAAAATTCAGCCTGCTTTCCTGATTCAAAGTGAGGAACCCCTGTTCTTGTAATAGTTTCAAGACCTTCAGCAGAGCATTTAACATTCAAATGAATGGGCTGCATAGGTTCATCGTGCCACTTGTTTGGATGCCTCCAGTCACTGCTGTCTTTCTATATTGTGATTCTTCCCATGCTAGCAATTTTTGAGGCAAATTCAATCTAAAAGTACATCAGTACAACTGCCATGGCTCCATCCTGATGAATCCTGGGTATTGTAGTTTTGTGAGATATTTAGCCTTCACTGCCAGAGAGTTTGGGTGCCTTACCAAACTACAGATCCCAAGGTTTTTAAGAATTGAACCATTGCATTAAAGGGGGATCAGACTACTATAATTCTGCAGTGTAGATGCTCCCTGGGAAAGAAAAGGGGGAAATTTCCATCACCTCCAGCAACATTGCAGCAGTCTCTTTTGTGGTGTGTTTTTGTCAATACTTTCCCATTGCCCTGCCTAACCTTTTCAGTACTTTGCTATTCTCCCCCCCCCCCCCCAAAGTGGTTTATTGCAACTTCTCCTCCCAGGAGACCAGAGTAGAACATATTTTTTGTGTGTGTATGTGTTTGCATGTGCTTCTTAGCACCTTAAAATCACCTATGAATTTCATAGGGTTTTCCTTGCTGTTGTTTATTAGTTCAGTTGCTTCCAACTCTTCATGATCTCATGGACCAGCCCACGCCAGAGCTCCCTGTCAGCCATCTCCACCCCCAGTTTCTTCAAGGTCAAGCCAGGACACCATCCATCCATCTTGCCCTTCATCAGCCCCTCTTCCCCTTTCCTTCCATTTTCCCCAGCATCACTGTCTTGTCCAAGCTTTCCTGTCTTCTCATTATGTGGCCAAAGTGCTTCATCTTTGCCTCTGACATTCTTTATTCCAGTGAGCAAGGAATATTTAGAGATGGTTTGCCATTGCCTTCCTTTGAAATATAACCCCTGGTATTCCTTAGTAGTTTGCCATCCAGTAATATCCAGATAATATCAAGGACATACCAAGCCACATTGTCTGTCTCCTGAGGAATCTGTATAATGACCAAGTATCAACAGTAAGAACAGACCATGGAACAACAGACTGGTTCAAGATTGGGAAAGGAGTATGGCAGGGCTATATACTCTCACCCAACCTATTCAACTTGTATACATAACATGTCGTGCAATGTGCAGGACTTGATGAATCCAAAGCTGGAGTTAAAATTGCTGGAAGAAACATTAAAAACCTTAGATATGCATATGATACCACTTTGATGGGTGAAAGTGAGGAAGAACTGAGGAGCCTGCTAACCAAGGTGAAAGAAGAAAGTGCAAAAACTGGGTTGCAGTTAAACATAACCCCACCCCTAAGATTATAGCAAGCAGACTGATTGATAATTGTCAAACAGAGGGAGAAAAGGTGGAGGCAGTTACAGACTTTGTATTTCTAAGTGCAAAGATTACTGCAGACACAGACTGCAGCCAGACGTTTACTTCTTGGGAGGAGAGCAATGACTAATCTCAATAGAATAGTGAAGGGTAGAGACATCACACTGGCAACAAAGATCCACATAGTTAAAGCAATGGTATTCCCCGTAGTAACCTATGGATGTGAGAGCTAGACCATAAGGAAGGCTGAGGGAAGGAAGACAGACACTTTTGAACTGTGGTGTTGAAGGAAAATACTGAGTGTGCCTTGGACCGCAAGAAGATCCAACCAGTCCATACTTCAAGAAATAAAGCCAGACTGTTCATTGGAGGGAAGGATATTAGAGGCAAAGATGAAGTACTTTGGCCGCATGATGAGAAGACAGGAAACCTTAGAAAAGACAATAATGCTGGGGAAAACGGAAGGAAAAAGGAAAAGGGGCTGACCAAGGGCAAGATGGATGGATGGGATCCCTGAAGGGACTGGCCTGACTTTGAAGGAGCTGTGGATGGTCACAGCTGACAGGGAGCTCTGGCGTGGCTGGTCCATGAGGTCATGAAGAGCCAGACGCAACTGAGCAAATAAACAACAACATCCAGACCCAAGAACAAATTGGATATGGTGATTTTGAAATTTTGCATTCATGCTTTTAAAATAGACAGATACCCTAAGTTTTGCCTTCTTTTGCTTTGTTTGAGGAGAATCTGCATCCTTTTAGGTGTGATTCACAAGTGGTCACCTTAGTATCCTTAAAGAACAATTTTGTTCTTGCAGTTGGCACCAGAGAGTCTAACAGGTCCAAAATACCATTGAATATCTATGGGCAAAGCAAAAGCGAGGAAAGAATTGCATTCACTCCCTTTTCTGAACTTCTCATTACTTTTAAAACTATCGTTCCTTCTCCAACTGTGAGTAATATTTCCCCTAAGACATAGATATCAGCAAGTGTTCACATCTGGAGGCTCTAGATCCCTAATTCTCTCTCCTCCCCACAATGCTGGAACTCTATCAATAGGGCTATAAATCCATGGGAAAGAGATGAAGACCTAATATTAGATCTTCTCTAAGCTCAGAGTCCTCCCTCCATCCTCAGAGAGAAAGATTCAGTCTCATTTTTGTGGCTTCTGGGATGCCATCCTAAATACCAATGGATTGTATTTTTAATCTTGCATATTGTCATCCTTCTAGGACTGCAAATTTGGGAGGCTGTAAAGTTTCTGATGGGCCAAGAAACAACGCCAATAGCCTAGTCACTCCTGAATCACATTGGCCTATTGTGAAGTCATGATATTGTGACATCACAGAAAGAGGAAACAATGAAACGTGTGAACAAAGAAAAGATGGGCCTTGATTAAACCAATCTGCTGCAAGCTTACATGTTTTAGGAAAGATTGCAAAAAAACCAAAACTGCAATATTTTATATTTTAGGTTTTCTGTTAGCTGCAGCAGAGTCAATTCCAAACACAATGGGCAATACTGGGTAATAATTGCCAATGTTTCATTAGGAAAAATTAACAAACACGATAACATGGTGAAATGTGATAACAGAATTGCTGTTCACATCTTGTTGATTTAAGTTATGACACCAAGTAGAACATACTATTAGAAACACATGCTAGTTCATCTTTCCATTTTTTTCTCTCCTTAAAAGGATCTGGCTCTGCTTAAAACTATTCTTGTTTGGGGAGATCAAAGTGCTATAGATAAAACAAAACCATTACAAATTATTCCTTCAAATCCAGCCAGTAGTAATGCAAAAATAACTGTAAATAGAAGAGTCCAGATGGTGTTTGATCCCTTTGGAGATAATGGATTATCTAT
Source organism: Anolis sagrei (assembly GCF_037176765.1). NCBI lineage: Eukaryota > Metazoa > Chordata > Lepidosauria > Squamata > Anolidae > Anolis > Anolis sagrei. The sequence continues at coordinate 27,825,793 of NC_090021.1, read as the reverse complement.
TGTGAGAGACCGCCTTCCTCATCTGAATTTTCTCCTACGGCCACCAAAACAAGACTGGGTTCTTCTAAGCTCCTCATGGGATGCATTTCACCAGTGGTTTTGAGATGGATGTGCTATTTTAATTTGCAATACGTATTTTAAATGTTTTAATATTCAGTGTTTTAAAACTAGAGTGCTAATTGAATGTACTATTTTATACTTTTATACTTTTAACCCACTGTGCTGGTGGTATAGTGGATTAAACCACTGAGATGCTGAACTTGCTGACCGAAAGGTTGGTGGTTCAAATCCGGGGAGAGGGATGAGCTCCTGCTGTTAGCCCCAGCTTCTGCCAACCTAGAAGTTCAAAAACATGGAAATGTGAGTAGATCAATAGGTACTGCTTCTGCGGGAAGGTAACAGTGCTCCATGCAGTCATGTTGGCCACATGACCTTGGAAGTGTCTATGAACAATGCTGGCTCTTCAGCTTAGAAATGGAGATGAACAACACCCCCCAGAGTGGGACATGACTAGACTGGATGTCAGGGGAAACCTTTACTTAACTTTTACAATATTTTATATATTCTGTTTTAATAATAACAGGAAGCTTCACTGAATCACATTCAGGAGAAAAGAAGGATATTAGATCAATAAATAGAATGATCACATAACAATGGGATGGCCAGAAGAGAGATCTGCTCAAAGGGCTTGTATTATGCACACATTTGAAAGACCTAGATGTTATTTTATATATTTTTCCTCAATTGACTATACCTGCACTATGCAGACACTTGAGAGATGCTTTGCTGAACTCAGGGAAGTGTTATGGCAGCAGTGCAACATTTTTACATAACTTCATGTCTACATTAAAGTGATCACTCATGAAAGTGATAACTGGTCCAGTGCACAAAAGTGGAGTAAAATGGAGCAACAGCAACCAGCAATCATGTAGAACCAGGCAGTTGCCTCAGCCAGCGCAGCTTGGGTGTCCCAAAAGGGCAGCACATTGTTATTTAATTTGCCGTGATTGTACTTTTATTTTTCAGGCAGAGGTGTTTGTGGGATTTGTGGTTCCAGGTGCCAAAATAACTTGGCTGGTTTTGGATGTTATGTACTTTGACTTGGGGAGGGAGAGCTTGATTCGTGGCTAGCCCTGTGTGAACTGGTTCTTAGTCAAGACGTGAAGTCAGTGTCGAAGATTGGTTTACTACACTGCCGAATAAGTCTTATAAAAGAACCACCACAGGAAGCAGAAAATATATGTTTTATGGACTGTCATGTTGGTAGTTCTATAAAACAGAACCATTGGCTACATTACTACGCAAAGAAAGAAGAAAAAAGGAGGAGGGAGAGAAAGTTTGTCCTACAAGTGCAGTTTTACAAATATTTTCAAAAACATCTTGGCTGTGGTTTCATTCCTAGCTAAATTCAACAGATGCTATGTTGCAGAGGTTTCCTTCACTTGACCAAAAGCAGTGTTGTGATCTTTATTAGACAAACTGAACTGGCTCAGTGGGGGCGGGGGGCAATCTCAGAAGGCCACATCTCCCTATTCTGTTCAGACCTCTTGTAATTTTTACGTCGTGAGTCCCCAAACTCCATGTAATAGCTCTAAGCCAGTGGTTCTCAATCTTCCATGGCCCCTTAATATAGTTACTCATGTTGTGGTGAAAATAAAATTATTTTCATTGTTACTTCATAACTGTAATTTTGCTATTGTTATGAATTGTAATGTAAATATCTGATATGCAGGATGTATTTTCATTCTCTATACCAAATTTGGCACAAATACCCAATACGTCCAAATTTGATTTGCTGCTGGGGTTGGGGCGGGGGCTGATTTTGCCATTTGGGGGTTGTAATTAACCTATAATCAAAGAGCATTCTGAATTCCACCAACAATTGAATTGAACCACTCTTGGCACACAAAACTCTCATGACCAACAGAAAATACTAGAAGGGTTTGGTGGGCACTGACCTTGAGTTTTGGAGTTGTAGTTCACCTACATCCAGGTAGAACACTGTGGGCTCAAACAATGATGAATCTGGACCAAACTTGGCATGGATACTCAATATGCCCAAATGTGAACGCTGGTGGATTTTGGGAAAAAATAGACCTTGACATTTGGTAGTTGTAGTTGCTGGGATTTATAGTTCTACAAAGAGCACCAATGAACCCCACCAATTATACTATTGGGACAAACTTCCTACACAGAACCCCCATGACAACAGAAAATACTGTATTTCCTGATGGTCTTTGGTGACCCCTCTGACACCACCTCATGACCCCCCAGGGATGCTGAACGCCACATTGAGAAATGCTGCTCTAAGCCCTTTATGCCCTCTAAGGGCTATATTTTGCACCTCTTGTGAGCTATTCCTATTGTATTGCATTTCAATCAATGAAGTACAGTTTTCCCTGATGAAGAGAATCCCACTAATGGCTCCCAATTGCTACTATTCCAATGCTGCCTCTGGTCCATTGGGTCCTTTCGCTGCATGTCCAATATTCTAGCAGTCACGAGCCATAAGTGAGTCTCACTCTCCTATCCTTAACAAGGTGAACTTGCTTTTACCCCATTTCTTTTATTCATTTTGTTGTAATTGAGCTATCATGGCCAAAATACATTGTAGAGCATACACAGGCAGAAAGGTAGAGTTAGCAAGGTAGTGCAGAAGTTGATTATGGGGCTGTGCATCGCCAAAGTAGGACCTTAGTGCCATTGCAGAAAAGTGTGAGAGCAGTCGTTTCATTACCAGGATGTTTCAACTTGCTTCAGAAATAAAATTGCTGTGAGACAACTGGCTGGTGTGATAAAAATTATGATAGACATCAGTCCACTTACAAAGAACAGGTTTCTGGTCAACAGAACACTGGTATTCCAAGAATTATCCTGGCTTCCAAGTTGCTTCTGAACTCAATTTGGAGTGGTCTCCTAAATGGCTTGGATGCAGGAGATTGCTGGCAGAATGGATCATCTTTGTCCCCATGCAGCTGATGCCTACTATGACATGTAGTAGGATGAGTTAGGATAGACCTAGGTAACTGTTTCATATTCAAAATTGCTATGCTTATCACACTGTCGCCATAAATATAAATCCCCCTCAAACCTACTTTTCCAAGTATCAGCTGTATAAGGAGAAAGATATCAATTCTGCCAAGGATCGGAGTGTTAGAGAATGATATTTCCATCAGACCAGGTTATCAGACCAGGAAAGGTTACTTAATTAAGAGTCTGGCCACTTTAAATAAACAATGAAATAAATCAACAAGAATGGAAAAGGCCCCAGGATACAGTAGGACACCACGCACCTCACCTAGATCACCTTCTAGGCAACAACACTGTTCCATGTCACAATGAGAACTCTTGCAACTATTTAGATTTCCCCTAAAGAACTGTCTGGATTTTCTCCTACTCAATATGTCATTGACCCTGAATGACATTTGAACAGACTATGACCATATAGATGACTCTGCACATTACCATAGAAGGTAAATGGCTCAGAAGTGCTAATTAAACACCAGTGTAAGTTCCCAAATTGCCTTCTCGACCTTAGAAAGTGCTATATGTCTCAGGGCTAAAAATAGTACAGTAGCATATTGTAAAACATTGCTCCTTGACGCATGACATTTTTTTCCATAGATGTTCTTTTTTATGGGTTGGTTTGGTTTGTATTTTGCCTAAAGTCTTTTGCAGTGGTGGGCAAAGCACAGCCTTGTGAATACCGTGTTGTTGAAGGCTTTCATGGCCAGAATCACTGGGTTGCTGTGTGTTTTCTGGGCTGTATGGCCATGATCCAGAAGCATTATCTCCTGATATTTTGCCCACATCTATGGCAGGCATCCTCAGAGGTTGTGAGGTCTGTTGGAAATTAGGCAAGTGAGGCATATATATAAACAGGAATTCCAGACAGGAAACAATCAAGGCCAGCTAACACCTCCCAACAAAGAATTCCCCAGGCAGGAAGTAGCCAGGCTCTGAAGCTGGTGGTCAATTGCAACATTCACACTTGCATCAAACTGACAAGAGTTCTTTCTCTCACCCTGGACATTCGACAGATAGACAAACCCCAAATGTCTAGTTTGAAACAAACCCTTTGTCTTGGCTGGTCTTATGCTGGGAGACACCTGTTTCATTTAGTCAAAACCAGATTGAATGTTAACCAGGGGACATATTCTTTAGGTACTGAGTTTGTATCAGTAATAAAGACCAGTATTTTCCTGCACACGTATCCATATTGAATTTAAATTATGATATTTACAGTCAGCCTTCCACTTTCACTGGCATTAGGGACAAAAAATCTTAATGAAAGTGAGAAACCATGATTTTAAACATTGCTAATTCTTTTTACCTAAGAGAGCACATCTCCAGGAATATATAAATCTTCTAGATGAATCTATGGTCAACTTTCATGAGAAACTAACCATGGAATAATGCTGGAGCACCTAGAAGTTCCTAGAGATAATATTTTTTAAAATTCTGCAAAAGCCAAATGCATAAATATAAAATATAGACAATAACTCAGTTGATGGATTTTTATATACATAATGTGATGTGATGTATTGTGTTGTTCTTGATTTTGTTCCATGGGGAGAGGTGGGTAAGAAGAAATAATAATAATAATAATAATAATAATAATAATAATAATTTAAAGATCAAACTGCAAAGACTCTGGCACAAGCCATTAATGGTGGTTCCAGTGGTGATCAGCACGCTGGGTGCAGTGCCTAAAGACTTTGGTCTGCACTTTAAAACAATTGGTGCTGATAAAATTACCATCTGTCAGCTGCAAAAGGCCACCCTGCTTGGAACTGCACGCATTATTCACCAATACACCACACAATCCTAGACACTTGGGAAGTGTCTGATGTGTGGTCCAATACAAAAGCAAGCATAGTGATCATGTTTGCTGTGTACTAATCTTGTTAAATAATAATAATAATAATAATAATAATAATAATAATAATATCATCTTATCACTAGTATTCAGTATAGTTCATTTGCAACATGGGAGGACCATGTGTGTGAACTTTGGCTGGCCATTTTAACATTGTCACAGGTGCAATTGGTGGGGACGAGAGAGAGGGCCTTCTCGATGATTGCACCCCAGCTATGGAACTCCCTTCCTAGTGAGATCAGATTGGCCCACTCCCTCCTGTCCTTTAAGAAGGATGGTAAAAACTTGGCTGTGGGACCCGGCTTTCAGGACAATGCAATAAAGCAGCAATATCTTACTAGGCCAATTAGATTAGATGCAGATGATCAAGACGGTTTTTAAACAGTGTATTTCAATGTTGGGACAAATGTTTTTAATGTTTATGTATGCATTTTATGATATCATGTTCTGTCATTGAATGTTTGCCATATATACTGTATGCTGTGCTCCGTCCTAAGTCCCCTTCGAAGTAAGAAAGGAGGAATATAAATGTTTTAAAATAAATAAATAAGTTTTGTATAAGAAATCTTCAACAATAACAACTCAAGTTTTGAAAGCTATGTGTACATATCAGGTATAAAGTGCAGAATATAACTCTGCTACCTCCTCCCTTTTGCATCTGACTTTGATAAATGGACTACTGGGGTTCTGGTAAGAAAAAAAATCACATGAGTTTGCAATCTGTCAATCTTTCTCCTAAATCAATGTAGAACAAGCAGAGCTGAATTGTCTCAGGGCAGATCTAAACAACCCTTTATCCCAAAAGCATCTGTGTTAAAAAAAAAAGCGGATGTTTTGGTGGAGGGCTGTCCACACCCACCCCAGAAAAGTGTGCTTTCTGGGGTGGGTTGTCCACACGTTCTCTCGGGACTAGCCCGAGAGAATGTGGGCAGGCCCTCCCCCTCCCTCCTCCCCCTTAAGCCCCTAGATCCCTTAGAAAACTAAGAAAAACTTAGGTAGCACGATCTAAATCCACTAACAAATTAATTCGCTACAAAACAGTCTCTTCCTGATTTGTAGCGAATTAATTCGGGATTCTCCAGGACATCATCTGGACAGTCCCTTCTTTATTGTGGAAGTTTCCGCAATAAAGGGCTGTCTGGACAGGCCCTCAAATCCAATATTTAATACCAAGACTCAGTGACCACAATAAGGAGATGTAAACTTTAGAGTAAATGTGAAGTGCTGTTTTTCTTTCCAGTAACCAATATTTCCATTATCCCAATATCCATAGCTATAATTGTGGTATACTTTTTAAGTAAAATTGAATTTTTGATTTATTAGCATCAGGTGCTTATGTTCATTATTCAGTGGTAATAGCGGGTGATAATTGGAGCAACCTTAATATAGATCTCACCGGCAAGTCCAGCTGTAGCAATTAATTATCCATTTTCCAAGTGAGCTTAGGAATTGTCAAGAACTTAGCAGGATTCAGAAGGATTAGAAATGCATGAGGATAGTAGCAATAAGAGCATGTTAAAGGGAGTGGAAAAAGGCAATGAATGCATTTTTTTTCTTAGGATACAAATGAAAGTATTTAACAATTTAAGAAAAATTAAAAGAAGTCCATCATCTGTAGGTATCTGGATGATACACAATCAAAACCACAGTTTTAAAAAAGAGGGTTTCTTTGTTGTTGTGTGGCTTCAAGTCATTTTGATATATATCAATCCTAAGGTGAACCTATCTTAGGGTTTTCTTGGCAAGATTTGTTCAGAGGGAGTTTGCCTTTGCCATCCTCTAAGATTGAGAAAGTATACCTCACCCCAGCTCACCCAATGGGTTTCCATGATTAAGGAGGGATTTAATGTTTGGGGGGAATGCTCACTGTATGGAAGAAGGCACACAGAAAGACATCAGATCAGACTTAAGAAAATTAACCCTCAGTCCAGATATTTATCCTTAAGTGTAACATATAATATACAGTGCATTGCAGATGTCCAGACTTGAGGTTGCCAGTGTGTGCTCTAGCATTTATATGTCTCAACATCACTTCTGGTTACTTCAAATGTTTCTCCAATCCAAGATTACATCCATTCTTGTTCCAAGCCTATATCTTCACAAGAAACCTGTGAAATCCAATTGTTAAACGGGTGGGAAGATTGAAGTCTAAAACTGCTGATGGTTAGTGTCCATCTTTAGGCTCCATTGACACAGGCCCCTTCTTCACTGCCATATAATCCAGATTATCAAAGCAAATAATCCAGATTATCATCTGCTTTGAACTGGATTGTATGAGTCTACAATGTTATATAATCCAGTTCAAAGCAGATAATTTGGATTTTATATGGCAGTGTAGAAGGGGCCTCATTGAGGCTAGTGACTGGGTTTGAGTCTGGATTCTCAAGAGGCAGCTGTCCAAAGTGCTGAACCTACATTGGAAAATGGATTTAGCATCTTGGATTGTACTTGGAAATTTCAGACTGAAACATGGAGTAGATGGAGCACTCTATTCATGTGGAAGCTACTAACCTTGACTGCTTTTTATCCCAAAGTGAGTAAAATAGATCATATTTAATTTCCTCCATATGTACATATATGTATATATGTCAGTGTGTGCATTTGTGTATACTGGATTGTCATGACTAGGTTCTACACAAACAAACTATTGTTCAACAGATTGAGCATGGTCCCATAGTGAAGGAGCTCACAAGCCATGGCAATGCAGCTATTTGGGACATAGAAGGTACTGCTGGAGAGGATATCACATGTGAGAGGGAACTGGATCCAGAGATGACGTAGGAAAGACTGAGAAGTCCACATTGCTTGCAGGTCCAGGCTTAATTCATGTGCACTGTCTACAAATGTGTATTCCAGAGCATTGCTACTCAAAGTGGTGGTTCATGAACTGATGCTGGTCCATGAGCTTTTGGGTGCCAATCCAATGGCAAATTTTCAGGAAAGAAAGAAACAGTTGCAGCCCATTGGGAGAAACATGTGTTGATCTACTGGTCCTCACCATCAGACACAGAAGATGCATGTAGACTGCCCTACACTGAGCCAGAGCTTTTAGAAAAAGAAGAAGAAGAACAACAACAACAACAACTTTATTTTTATACCCACCTCCATCTCTCCAAAGGGATTCAGGGCAGCTTACAAGAGACAAGCCTAGAGAGCACAGAGTTAAAATGTAATGCAATAAAATAAAAACAAAACAAAACCAAATAGAAAGATATAAAAAATAAAATATAACATCATGAAAACAGTCATGGGAGCAATAAAAGTGCTGAGTTCAGAGGACTCTGAGTTTGTACAAAATTCCTAGAAAGAGCTAAGGGAAAGTGCAAAATTCAATGGCAGGGATGGGAGAGTAATGTTTTTGGGCTTTATTGTAGAGCGGAGGGCCATACTAAAGTGCCAGAACTTAGGTATTAAAGGGCCAAGTCTTTGGAACTGTATAATCAAAGGCAGAACAGAACATCCATGTTTTTAGGTTCTTGTGGAAGGAGGACAGGGTAGGTGACACTCTGATCTCCCTAGGAAGAGAGTTCCAGAGCTGGGGGGCCACCATCGAGAAGGCCCTCTCCCTCGTACCCACCAACCATGCCTGAGATGGAGCTGGAAGTGAGAGGAGGGGCTCCCCAGATGATCTTAGGGCTCATGTTGGTTCATAGGGGAAGATGTGATAGCAAAGACAGGCAGGTTCCGAACCATTTAGAGCTTTGTAGGTAATCATCTGCACCTTGAATTGGGACCGGATACTCATTGCCAGCCAGTGGAGCTATTAAACAGGGGGGTTGACTGCTCCCTGTAACTTGCTCCAGTTATTAATCTGATTGCTGGTCTTTGCACCAGTTGCAATTTCCAGGCCGTCTACAAGGGCAGCCCCACGTAGAGTGCATTGCAGTAATCCAATCTGGAGGTAACTAGTGTATGGACCACCATGACCAAGTCGGACTTCATGAGGTAAGAGCGCAGCTGGCACATGAGCTTTAATTGTGCAAAAGCCCTCCTGGCCACTGCTGATACCTGAGCTTCAAGTGTAAGAGCGGAATCGAGAAGGATCCCCAGACTGCAGACTGCTACAGTCTTTCCTTTGTACAAGGAACCAGCCGAGGACAGAAATACACTGGAATTCCCCATTCAACAAAACATGTGACTTCCAGAGGTATCTCTCAATCACCAGGAGCAGCTTTTCATAAACCACAGGGGTCTTTAGGAAGAAGAAGGAATTGGCAAAGATTCCTCTCCATCCAGCCTTCCTTTAGCAGGAGCATTATCTGCTCAGGGGAATTTTAGATCCAGCTCTGTGTGTTTTGCTTTTGTATCCCCAAGATTAAAGGATGTCCGTTTTTCAATACTTTGGCTCAGTCATTAATCAAAACGAAGAGTGCAGTTAAGAAATCAGAAGGTGACTTAGAGCTGCTCCAGATGAGAAGAAAAGGCTCCGAGAGTCCTATGTTTTGTTTCTGTAGGAACTGATTTAATTTTCAAAGTCCACATTACATTTCTTCATCCCAAAATATTTCCTGGGAACTCCCAGCATTACCATGGACCTTTCATTTCCAATTCTAGTTTAAATTAACTCAGTATTTTCCAAAATGCAGCTTTACTTGGCTGTCATTGTATATTATCCCAGAACTAAGTTATTTATTTATCGTGTCATCCGCAACCAGAACATTGTATTACATTTCTAACAGAACAAAACAAACAAACAGATAAAAAAAAAACCCCACAAATTTTGCAAACTTGGTAGCTGATTAAATGTCCTTTGACCAGTATCTGGCCACTTGGAGTGCCTCTGGTGTTGCAGCAAGAAGGTCCTCCATCGTACATGTGGCAGGGCTCAGGTTGCATTGCAGCAGGTGGTCAGTGGTTTGCTTTTTTCCACACTCGCATGTCGTGGATTCGACTTTGTAGCCCCATTTCTTAAGATTGGCTCTGCATCTCGTGGTGCCAGAGCGCAGTCTGTTCAGCGCCTTCCAAGTCGCCCAGTCTTCTGTGTGCCCAGGAGGGAGTCTCTCATCTGGTATCACCCATGGATTGAGGTGCTGGGTTTGAGAGAACTAAGTTGACTCTTACCGTTAAACCAAGGTATTGTTCCCCTCAACAGGGACCAAATTGGAGAAGGAGGAATGTTTGTGCCAAAATGTAATAATCCCATTGGCACTTGGACAATACAATAAGAATCACATGACCACATGACCTGCATTCATAGTTTCACTTATCTGCACCTGTGGTGGAAATGGTCTTCCTAGGAATTAACTAGGTATTCTGGATGCTTCTATGATATACTCCCCTCCAAGAAATTTTCATAGAGTTGTATTGGAGGATTTAGCAAATTCCTGGAGGATAGCTCTTTTGAAATCTCTAGGTCATTCAACACAATTCTATGATACACTGGTACAGGAAATGAAGTAATTCGATGACATTTGGTCATACCCATGGTTTCACGTAAATTGCAGATCAGCTGGGAACAAATCACCTACAAATAGAGAGCCTTACTATAACTCTCAAATAGTAATTTCTGAAATGTTGCATAAGTCTGGATGTTACACATGATCAGTGGAAGGGGAAACATGCAAGGGAGAAGGGAGCGAGGGAAACCTATGTTATTCCAGTAAATAGTTTGGATGCAAATGGGTAAAATCAAAATAAAAGAACTGGAAAACTTGAATATTTCCAGAGTTTTCCCCATTTTGGATTAGTTCTAGAATTTGGAAGGGCCGTTATGAAGGAACTAGATAAGATCCTCAAACATAAAGATGCATTATTAAATGCCAAAATCAGGATAATCAGGATAGTGTATTTCTGGTTTTTATGTATGTTGTGAAAGCTGGACAGTGAAGAAAAATAACAGGAAAAGCAATTCATTTGAAATGTGATACTAAAAAAGTTTTCTATGGATATAACAGTCTGCCAAATAACAACAACAACATTGACAATCTGTCAACTTACTTGGATCTGCGCGCAACATTCAAAAATACATCACACAGTCCTAGACTCTTGGGAAGTGTTTGACTTGTGATTTTGTGATATGAATGAAATCATGCATATATTTCTCATTTACTGTGTCATACTGTATTTTTGTGTCATTAAAATAATAATAATAATAATAATAATAATAATAATAATAATAATACATAGTCCTATAGCAAAACAGTACTGAATTTTTAAAAAACAAAATTACCACATTAGATTTTGGACACATCGTACATTCCTGTAACTTACTGGAAAAGATTATAATGCTCTGGAAAGTGGAAGGCAGTTGGAAAAAAGAAAGATCACGCTGACGATGGATTAATTCAGTCAAGAAAGTAATGACCCTGAGTTTGCTAGCTGATGATAAGCTTTTGGAACTCTCTTTTGATAGGCTCATCATGTTGGCAACAAATAACAGCAACAACCTCAAAAAAGGTACTGTTCCATTGTCTGGGGGCATTAGAGAGAGGAGGACAGTCCTTGGGGGGGGGGGGGGGGAGTTGAAGGAGCAAAACTATTTTCCCCATTTTTGCTGGATATTTCTGATCCCCCCTTCCCATATTATAAACATGGGTTGTTTCCACGATGGGGACATGGGTGGGGGGAATAACAGGAAAACAAGGGAAATGGTTCAAGCTTTTGGTTAGTAACCCACTAGAGAATATGGAATAGTGCAATGATAATTTGGAACGACCATTGATTATGATTTTGGATAATGTGATTATTAATGAATGTTTTAAGCTTTGATATGTTTTCAGTTACTGTTTTAATGTATACGTCTATCTCCTTTGACCCCTCCCACTAAAATGGACTATCTTTCTCTCTCTAGTGCTCCCTAGTGACCTCTGCCTGGGTAATGGAACAGTACCATATATTATTGTGTGGACCACTTTGCCCCAAGGGCACTCAATCCAACATTTCAGAAATGAAAACTGGAAGACGTGAGGCCAAGCAACATCATAATGTGCTCAGGAAAGCAAACGTTATTATGGTGGAATAGCAAACAAACTAAGACAGGATGCCGTAGGTGTCCTTTGCCTGAGCTCTTTGGGAAGGGCAAGTCTTCTCTTCTTCCCCCTCCTGAGTTAATTGAAAGCAAACAGCTTTTGCACTTTGAACTCCATTTTGAAGGTCTTGAGGCAAGCTGAGGACAAAGAGGGAAAGTGGGACAAGGTAGAGAGAAAGAGGGATTTTTAAATGCAGGTAAAAAGGTGGAACAACTCAATATTAATCAGGAAAGTAATCAGAGGTTCAGAGCCCTAGAAATTCTGCCCTTTCTTAGTTCATTCTATTTTCATGTGTTTATATTAATTATTCAGGTCCATCCTGCAGCCACAAAATATATCATACCTGAGTCTGTTTTAATGAGCAAAGCTCTACATTAATGCAAATGACCTCGTCGGTTTCTCCGAAGCACCATTATCTATCTTTTTTTATCTTTTTCACAGCTCTATTTTAGGATTGCTGAGTGTGCATGAAACACTGACACTTCAGGAGCCAGCAGTCTTTATTCCTCAAGGGGAAAGTACAGTACATCCTTAGGAACACCACCAACATGCCGATTCATTAACACACCTCAAGCTTAGACCAAGAATGCAAATTGGTGGGATCACTTAACACTTCTAGTTCATAGTTGGAGGTCTTCAAAATGTGGTTTGTGTCAGTTTCCCCTCTTTCTTCCATATAGATCAGAATTAGATCAGAGTGTGGCAAGTTTTGGGAATGTGCAGACCAGCTTTGCCTCCAACTCAGCACCCTCCCTGGTTCACAACATCCTTACAAATGTAGATTTTCAATATATTTTCCAAACTGGAAGAGTCTGAAAAATTTAATTGAAAACACAACAGATATTGTCTATGAAAGAAGCAGTCATCCCTCCACATCTATGGTTTTGACTTTTGCAGATTTGATTTCTGGGTCCTCCAGTGTGACTCCATGGTCAACTTCCTCCAACCATGCTGAGTGACCTAGAGATTGCGAAAACAGAATTCCTCTCTAGGAATGTCTAGGTCTTGTCAAAGGCTTCCATGGTTGGAATCACTGGGTTGTTTTTCAATACTTTGGCTCAGTCATTAATCAAATTTCCTGACATTTCACGTGCATCTATGGCAGGCATCCTCAGAGGTTGTGATAATGCTTCTAGTACATGGTCATATAGCCCGAAAAACCTACAACAACCCAATGTCTAGGTCCTTTAGGCGGTTCTAAGGGTCAGCTTCTAGCAGAAGTCAACCATAGAGTCATATAGAGTCAAGCATGGCTGGCGGGAATGAGCAGAGGGCTTTCTCCGTGGTCACCCACTCCTCTGGAACTCCTTCCCTAAAGAAATAAAGCTGCCCCTTCCCTTCTCTCCTTCAAAAAACAGCTGAAAACCTATCTTTGCTCACAAGCATATGGAGAGAAGGAAGTTTAGATGAAAAGAAACTACTACCAGACAGTTGATTGAATAGGATAAATGTACTTGGGCCTTGTTAGATCACATTAGCCCATTTAATAACTTTGGCCATACAATTTATGCACACATTTGTGAACCTTCATGTTGTTTTAATATAGTAATAAGAATGTTTTATCTTTAAGTTTCAATTGAATAGTTTATGCTTAAGTTGCTCTTTATGTGGGGTTATCTTGGGTTTTTATATTTGTATTTACGATTACTGAGGCATTGAATGTTTGTCTTTTTGTTTGTTGGAATCTGCCCTGAGTCTCCCAGGGGAGTTAGGGTGGAATTTAAACAAAGTTGTTGTTGTTGTTGTTGTTGTTGTTGTTATTATTATTATTATTATTATTGCAGAAAACAACTTCTTCAGGTGAAAAGTCGGCGGCCCACTGGAAAAATGCAGAGCAAGAAATAAAACCAGAGTCATTGTGACGATGCAACAGTACTATATATGCAAGTCCGACTTTAACATCTTGAATTAATTTATTATCACAAGTGATTTTAACAAACTGCAGCCCTCTCTGAGTTTATTCAGCCATTTACATCTTTCTATCAAAGCCAATGGATAGCTGAGTAAGATGGATACTGTTAGCCTGGTCATTACTGTCATTTTCAAGTAACGGCTGGCAACTGAAGATGTACAGTTAACACATTTGCGGTAGAGTCAGAAAATAACCTTCTGACGGGTGGCGTAGGGGGAGCAAAGAGGATATATTTAGTTTCTAATTCGATCTTCATGATAATCACAGAAAAGAACAGAGAGACTTGGTGGATTTAAAAGGAGGGGGAACACGTAACGAGGACTGCAAGGTTATACCCAGACTTCATTGCAGAGGGAAAGCCTCTCGGGATTTTATTAGCAATAAGAACTCGGTCAAAGGCTCTCATTTTCATCACATTCAATATATTTTCTGACAAGTTACCCTAAAGCACTTCCATTGATGAAATCAAAGCTTACATAGGCTCATTAGCAAAAACCAAAGTGGATGGTCTGAGCCAAAAAGGAGGGATTTGATCTCAATTTGAGCACTCCATCAGGCCCTTTGATATCATACTTCATTTCATATTAGAGCATTATCAAGTCTCACAGACTACTAGGAAATCTGCAGGGTAGTGTTTTGCACTGATAGAACACACAAGTTATTCTGAAAAGCCAGTGTATTTGTCATATGCAATATCTGAAGGAATGGAGATAAGTTCTTAATGGGCTTCCTGAAAAACAGTTCTGGATTGTTACCAAACCATCCAAAACGGGCTTACCAAAACGTCTGTGACAAGACTTGGATCCCATCAATGGATTCCCATTGGCAAATGCCTGTTGCTCTTTGCCATTGTTAGAAATCCATTGAATTTGATTGGAAACAAGTCAAAACTTTCCCCCAAAGTCAAGGGATGTCTGAGTCAGAGCTTGGAAGGATCAAGTTACATGTAGGTAGCCAACTGTAATGAGACACATTTAAAAAAAACAAGAGAGGAATAAAGAAATATTTCAAAAGTAATGTAATAAGCAGGAACAAAGTGACTTTACTTCTGTAAAGAGTGAGATTGCATAGCTTCAGGTTGAGCATCCTTGATCTGAAATGCCTGGAACCAGAAGCATTCTGTGTTTTGGATTTTGAAATATTTGCACATAATGGGCTAGGATAGAGATGAGACCTGAATCTGAACATGAAATTCATTTATGTTTAATATACACCTTATATGCATAAGCTAGAGGTAATGTCATATGCAACATTTATAATAATTTTGTGCTTGAAACTAAGTCTGTGTACATTGAGCCATCATAAAGTGAAGATGTCACTATTGTGGACAATTTTGAATTTTAGGGTAATTTGGATTCCACATAAGGGATATTTAAGCTGTACTATAAACTTTGGAAAGATGTTGTTGAACTCCAACTCCCAGTATTCCTCACTGATAGGAATCAAGAACTCTTAGGCTCCAAAAATAACCCTCACTTGGGGTGATTCCACAAAAATATAGCAGAGTGCAAGTGATTCCACAAAAATATAGCAGAGTGCCAGAAGCAGAATTCATAACCAGCAGAAGATTACGTGTAGAGAGCAAGGATTAGTTTCCATTTAACAGGATGGAACAGGATTGCAGAGAGCCACAACTTCATAGGTTCTAAAAATAATATGTTTATTAAAGACAAAAGAAGTCCATTCTGGATAGAAAAGGTTCTTGGAGCTAACTAGCTTCACTGAGCTATCTTCTAAGGAAAGGGAAAGAGAAAAATAACAAAATAGCCATGCATCTACATCTTGCCTGGAGAATGGCAAGATGCGTCTGCACTTAAGGAGAACAAAGGAAAGAGAGAGACAAAATGGAGACAGGCTACATGGCCAGCCCAGGGCAATACATTGCCTTTAAAATAAGAAATTACCTCATCCCTCAAAGATATCACATTGCTAAGCATTCAAAAAGGGAGGAGATAGTGACATGCAGGAGGAGTAAGACAATGCCCCTTCTAAGCCCCTTCTTGAGATAGGCATGCATAGGAAATTTGGGGAAGGAATCCCTCACTCTATCTAGGCTAACTACTCATTGATGGCTGGAGACTTGTGCAGTCAGGGATGAAACCCAACACTCACCATCAGCAGTCCTGGGAAAAGCAAATGGGACTTGTAATCCAACAGCACTGGAAGATTCAATGCAGGCCACCTCTATTTTAAAGGCTACTTTTAAAGGGTAGCTTTGACTAAAGTTTGATTTTTAGGAAATCGAGTTTTATGCCATGCCTTTATCAATCCTGAGGTCTTTATTTTTTAAAAAATGGAAAATAAACAAGCACTGCAATGAATAAAACAACTTTTAAAAACACAAATCAAGGAACAGGAAAGGCACTGCAGACTAACTCAATGAGAGAAGGCAACCATAGCAGAGCAACTGATGAACCAACCTGGACACAGCATATTATTTGTGATCATGGAAATGACAATTTCAACAGAAAGGAGGAAACCATGACAATGAACAAAATCTGGTTACCAGTATTTAAAAAACCCTAAAATCAGAAAAGTAAATAAAGAGCAACACTAAAAAAAAAAAAAAAAAAAAAAAAGGGGGGGGGGTTCCAGACACAAATCAATCAGGGCCAGCTAACACCTCCCAACAAAAGATTTCCCCAGGCAGGAAGTTTCCAACTAGACTTCACAACCTCTGCAGATGGCTGCCAAAGATGTGAGTGAAACAGCAGGAGAGAATGCTTCTGGAACATGGCCATATAGCCTGGAAAACTTACAGCAACCCAGTAATTCCAGCCATGAAAGCCTTTGACAACACAACTTTTAAAAAATACTGTACTAGTGATAACGTAGTATTTGTTTTTCTAAGTGCTACAATGAATAACAGAACAAATTACTTTTAGAAGTAACTTACTCATCTCTCCTCTCAGCTAATTTCCAACCTAAATTCAAACTGGCCTACCTACACTATACTTTAAGATGCAAAACCTATGATTACAGAGTCCACAGCCTGTGGGCAATCCTTTTCTATTGCTATCTCCATGAGTCATTGCAAATTGCAATAAGAGGGTATTTAAAGCTCAAAAATAGTATTGTACAGATCTGAGGTCTGCTTTACAAACCAGAAATTTGTCACTTAAATACCCCGAAGACACTAAACCCTATCTGATCTCAACAACTAGGCAAAATCAGGCCTGGTTAGTACTTGGATGGAGAGACCATCAATGAATGACAGCCATTGTAGGCTATATGTCAGAAAAAGGAATCAAGAAAACCACTTATGAGTACTTATTGCCTAAGAAAACCTTATGAAATTCATAGGGTAGCCATAACTCTACAGGCCACTTGAAGGTACACACACACAGGCCACTGTATGGAATCCAGCTATGCTTCACTATCCAGAATCGTTACTGCTAGTTAGTTCTGCCACCTGATATCAGTACAACTTAAATCCAAAACAAAGGGGGTCAGGACAACTAAGGGTGGTGGAGATAGAAGCAGAGATCCTGTGTCACCAGTCTATACTTGCTTTCAATTCAAACCAGTGAGGCTACCCAAGGCACTTGTCTACTGTCTAGCTACCCTGAAAAGATAAGCAAGGTCGGCCCAGGCTAGTACTTCACTGGGAGACTGCCAATAAATTGTTTAGGTTATACTTCAGGGGAAGGAACGTGCAAAACCACATGTACCAGGGCTGGAGCGCCAGTGTGGGATAATGGTTTGAGTGTTGGACTAGGACTCTGTAAGACCAGGATTCAAATCCCTATTCTACCATGAACACCCACTGGGTGACCTTGGGCAATTCACACTCTCTCATCCTCAGAAGAAGGCACAATCTTGTCATGAAAACCCTTATGGCCTTAAGGTCACCATAAGTTGGAAATGACTTGAGCATACACACAACAGCACCAAACATGACTGAGGAACAAGAACAACAAACAGGACCTACTTCTGAGCAGAATAACATTGTAACAAACATATACTTTTGAAATGAGAATAAAAACAAACAGGAATTATACCTGGCTATGTCACAGTCCACTCCTTTAGATCTACTGGAAAATAGAGTCTGAGGTCTTCTTGACATAGAATTTCCCCAGCCCTGCCAACAGTTCAAAGATCTCCTCCCTATAATCATTCCCACTCACCCATGCCCTGATTTTCTTTTCCTTCCCTTTAAAATATATTATTATTATTATTATTATTATTATTATTATTATTATTATATTTGAAACACAACAAGATGAATCCGCAGCAAACAAGATAATTCTGCTGGCTGTTGTATTGGATCACACATCGGACATTTCCCAAGTATCTAGGACTGTGTGATGTATTGGTGAAAAATGTGTGCAGTTCCCAGTAGGGTGGCCTTCTGCAGCTGGCAGATGGTAATTTTGTTAGTGCCTATTGCGTTTAAGTGCAGGCCAAGGTCTTTAGGCACTGCACTCAGTGTGCTGATCACCACAGAGACCACCTTGACTGGCTTGTGCCAGAGTCTTTGCAGTTCCATCTTTAAATCATCATATCGTGCCAGCTTTTCCAGTTGTTTCTCTTCAATCCTGCTGTCACCTGGGATTGCAACATCGACAATCCATACTTATTTTTTAACACAATTTAAAAAATTGGAAGTCCCAGGGTAGTTTGACATGTTCATTTTCCATAACCTTTTCAGGCTTGTGATCCCACCACTTCTTTGTTGCAGGCAGATGGTATTTGTGGTACAAGTTCACATCAAAAAAGAATACATCAAACTACTCTGGGACTTCCAAATTCAGACTGACAAGAGTTTTGGAGCACAATACCTCACCATCATGAAAAACAAAAACAAAACAAAAAACAAAGTATGGATCATCAATGTTGCAATCCTAGGTGACAGCAGAAGACTCTGGCACAAGCCAGTAAAGGTGGTCCCAGTGGTGATCGCTGCACTGGGTGCAGTGCCTAAAGACCTTGGCCTGTACTTAAAAACAATTGGTGCTGATAAAATTACCATCTGTCAGCTGCAAAAGGCCACCCTACTCAGATCTGCATACATTATTATCTGATACATCACACAGTCCTAGACACTTTAGGAGTGTCCGACATGTGATCGAACACAAAAGCCAGCATAGTGATCATGTTTGCTGCATATCAAATAACAACAACAACAACATCACACAGTCCTAGATGCTTGAGCTTGTGATTTTGTGATACGTGTTTGACGTGATTTTGTGATACGAAATCCAGCATATAGATCTCGTTTGCTGTGACATACTGTGCTTTTGTGTCAATAATAATAATAATAATAATAATAATAATAATAACTATTTGCATGTTTTTAGTGACACCTCAAATTTGTGGCCTGGGCCAGCTGCCTTGTTCTACCAAAGACAGGGCTGGCTCTCTTGATATACTTGGAACAATGGATAGCACTGTTGCAAAATATGGAGAAAACAGAATTAAGCTAGAATTTCTAGACTTCCCCAACCCATTTTGCCAGTGGTCTAACTTTAAAAAGCAATTTTTCTAAGCTCTGAAGTATTAGGTCTGACCCAGGCCAACTTAAGCACTTTTAACCCCAGTGACATCAATGGGAGGATAAATCACATACCCAGCGCTGTCCTGTTGAAATCACAGAGTTCGAACTCAGCTGGATTGTGTCCTTCATCCATGCTTTCCAGGTGGGGAGCCTTCCACTGCAGGATTAGCACTTGGAATGGAAAACAATGCTGTCTGACTTGAAAAAGATTTAAGAATTAATGGTGTAGGAAGCCAGGCTCTAATGAGCTTTAGATCAGCAGTTCATATAGTATCAAGGGATTGATAACCCCTCCAGGAGAAGAAAGTTCCTAATATATACTGTAGCCTGCAGCTTTCCCCCTTGAAATGGCTTAGTTCCATAAGGCAATAAAACAGTCTGGACAGAGTAACTGAAGTTCTTTGAAGTACTGGAGAGACCAATAAATAAGGTGAGTAGTTCGGGGTGGGTAGGAGGGCTGGGTGCTCATTTTGTGGTGTACATATACAACAAGTTCATAGTCATGTTGATTTGTTGCTGCCTGTAACTCGGTTTCCTGGGAGCTATAAATCTTCCTCCAAGTAAAACTCAAACGCCACCCATATTTATTTGATGTGATTTTTACGCCCTTGAGAAGAAGAAACCGAGTGTAGGGAAAAAATTAAATTTCAGCATCCATGTAAAACTGTATTACGCACTATTTGCAGCTCTGCTGTTTTTTTTAAAAAAGAGAGAGTTTCAAACTGAGTTGTAAACATTGGCCGAGCAATGTTCCGTTTCATGACCAGAAAGAGTGGTAACTGTCAATGGTGAAATAAAAATGAGTGATTCTTTCCAGTTTCAAAAGAACAAGCAACAAGTTGGGGGGGGGGGGGAAGTACTGTATGCAATCTGTCTCCTTGCCCCCACCCCACGCAACACCCCCAGACACCTGCACCCTTCTAACGTTTCACTGAGTCCTGAAAAATAAGTGCATAACTCCAGTCTTCTAATCCATGTGGCTCCAGAGACCACTGTTACATGAGAACTTAAACTGATGGAGCTGGGCGTCGTACGGGCAGCTTAATCTTTTTTAATTCAAATCAACTGAGTCCCATGTGGCTCAGGGATGATACCCTATATGCCGCAATCAGACTGACCTAGACTTCTTGGGCTCTAAATGATTAATGAAACTGCCTCCTCGTTTGTTTCTATGGTGATCTGAAACCCGATCCAATGGAGGAATCTGCCATTCACACCGAATGAATTGAGAAAGAGGTAGCTAAGGGACAAGAGGGGGGAGAAGAAAAGCCCTCCTCAGGTTCGGAACATTTCAAATGCCTCCTTCATTTGCCAAATGAATGTTAACCCTGAAAGATGCCAGTGGAATATGTGGCGGAAAGCATCACATGTGGTTTCATTCTTTTCTTTTTTTAAGGGAAAAATATTGCGCCCGTTACTAACCAATATAATGAAACAGAGCCGCTGAGTTGCGGAAATGGCTAAAGTGTACATAAAACAAGGACAGTTGTATGTTTTGTCCCATAAGAAAAGTGCCAGATTTTATGAGGTCATTAAAAAAGGAGTGATCCTAGTTTTTGCGGTCTGGACAGCTGGGTGGGACTGAATTTGGCCTGATCCAGTATCTACATGCTCAAAAGACAGCACTGTGTCACTGACTAGAAGCAACTCCCTGGCAGAGCCGTGTTGCTGGTGTCATTTCCATTGCTCAGTCTGTTATATAGCAACACCAGAGGAACTCCAATTGGCCAGCTACTGGTCAAAGAACATTTAATAGAATGCCAAGTTTGCAAACTTTGTGGGTTTTTTTACAAATACAATACAACTGTTTGATTCGCTCCTGACACAATAAATAAATAAATGAATGAATGAATGAATAAATAAATGAATAAAGCATGTTATGACCACATCAGAAGAGATGTCATCAGCAAGGCTTTGCCAAGAAGCTGCTTCTGGATGGTGAAAAGATGGCAGCTCCAATACACTGTTGGCCTGACTAGCTGTCTGGATACCGAAAGGACTACATAGAATCATAGAATTAGAAGAGATCACAAAGGCCAACTAGTCCGACCCTATTCTGCCATGCGTGGACACATGGCCAAAGCACCCCCAACAGATGGTCATCCAGGCTCTGCTTAAAAACATTCAGAGAAGGAGACTTCACTGGACTCTGAGGCAGCATATTCCGCAGTGTACTTCAGGGATGTTCCCAATCTGTATCTGGGACAGCTCTGGAGCACTGTACTTGTTTCTGTATATGTAAAGGCAGCTGAAGACTTGCTATTGATGTTTTCAAGTGTGTTGATGAAACAGGAGAGAAAGGCATGGGCGACATTTTTAGTTGGCTTCACCAAGCAATGTGATGGGAATGCAGTCATGTTGCTGAAAACAGTAATTGTGTGCTCTCACATATATTGCTGCTATATAAGAGTTTTTGCCTGGAGGCTCAGTGGAACAATGGGAATTCTTGCCCCTTGTCCCCTTTCATTCTCAAATATATTCTGGAAAGTTTGGGAGCTCTAGGACCTCATCACACTTACTAAAACAAGCGTCTTAAGGTTTGAGCCTTCTTCGGGGATGGAGCCTGGCGCCAGCCATCATGAGTCTTCTAGCAGAGAGCCTGCTCCCAACTTGGGTGGAAGTGTCCTTAAACACTTCCCCCAAATATGGGAGCTTTCCTGTGTTGTGCTTCTGCCCAGTTTAGGTCACCCTTCCCCTGTGTGATGGTGCTGGAATGGACCACGGGGCAATGATGTCTCCCCTTATGCCTGGGGCACTGGGTGGTGGGTGGGGTGGTGGTGGTCTTCCATTCAATAAGGTCGTAACTCTTACTGGGTTAGATGGAAGGGATAGTAGCAGCAAGACTACTAACATGGAAATCAATCTGCCATGATTTGGGGAACTGGGAAGTTGGAACAGTTGGTAAAAAAATCAGCTCCCTAGCCTCATAGGTATCCTTGATGTGAACACAGATATGGGTGACTCTTCCTAGTGTTTGGAACTCCCTTCCTTGCTATGGATGTAACACAACAACAACAACAACAACACATTATATTTCTTACTCACCTCTCCCCACATGAGATGAGGCTATTTTTGATGGCATATGCCAGTTCAACTGTAGTTTAGCCACTGATCCTTCCAGCTCTCCTCCCATGATGTGCAGCTACTTCTGGTGGGCCTCCATGGTTAAACTACAACTGAACCAGCATATACCGCAGTGGTGGCAACATGAGAAGCTTCCTGTGTTGCATTGGCAACAATGAGGGGAAGCTGGATGGTGTAATTCTGAGGTAAAGTGGAAGTATATGGCCCCAACAGTGGATTGGCATATTTGTGGAGTTGCCCTAAAGCAAAGAGGTGCAATAGTGAGGATGATAATCCCAGTTTGTTGCGGTCATTGGTTGTCACACAGCTGTCATGGAATAGTGGCTTTGTGCAACAAATGATTTATTTATAAAGGCAAAATGGTCCAAACATGAACCAACAATGCAGCACTGTGGCAAAGTTTGGGAAATGTTCTAGTGTGAGTTACATTAATAGAAGTGTCACATATAAAACAAAATGAGGTTATTATTCCACTCTACTTCATGAGATAAGCCTCATTTAAAACGCTGCAGGTGGGTCGGAAGATTCATCTTGTTTAAAAAATGATACATATTAATTTTAGAGCTGATTGCAGGGAGACTGATCAAAATGAGAGACTGCTGAATGAGCTTGGGGCTGACAGATTCCCCCCCCCCCCCCAGAATATCACTTTCTAACTGCACTTTAAACAAACCCTTAAGCCACAAATAATGCTGAGTCCCATTTAGCCTGTATTTTGCTGAGTTTGCTTCTTATGCATGTAGATTTCTTGCCTAGTTTCCCCCAAATATATATTCTGTTTCTCCAAAGCCACACTAATATTGTCTTCTTGTTTACCAGTAGGCCCATTTCATACCTTCCAACTGTCTAGATTTGGCAGAGAGAATCTCAATTAATCCACGGTCATCTCACTTTTCAACTACTTTTTAAAATGTTCTGGTTTCTTTCTCCTCCTCCAATTTTTCTTCTTTGTCTTCAATTTATATTCATTGCTGCAAAATGAATTCAAAGTATTTTGCACTCAATCAACTCAGTAGATGGAGATGAAAGAAGGCAGAACCTTGTAAAAGCAAGCTGTTCCAGCTCTCTAACCTTTGCTATTTTGACCACAATTCATATGGCTTGTCCACACATGTCCTAGCGAAATGTGAAATGTTGGAAAATGGCTTGATGGCAGTTCCTACACTGGTAAAGGTAAAGGTTTCCTCTGACATTAATTCTAGTTGTGTCTGACTCTGGAGCGTGGTGCTCATCTCCAATTCTAAGCCAAAGAGCCGGCGTTGTCCATAGACACCTCCTAAGTCATGTGGCTGGCATGACTGCATGGAGAGCTGTTACCTTCCCACAGAAGCTGTACCTATTGATCTACTCCCATTTGTATGTTTTCGAGATGCTAGGTTAGCAGAAGCTGGGCCTAACAGCGGGAGCTCACCCGCTCCTTGGATTCAAAATGCCAACCTTTTGGTCAGCAAGTCCAGCAGCTCAGCAGTTTAACCCACTGTGCCACCAGGGGGTAGCTATTATTATTATTTTTTTGCTTTTATTGCTTTTTCAAAAAAATACAATTACACACATGCAAACACATACATACATACACATTTTTAAAAGATTTGAACTACGTACATTGAGATTACCTTAGGTTTTTGTATTTCTTTCATAGAATTGTTATCTGAAACTCTGATCCCAAATTCTTTTGACTCTCCTTCACACCAAAACACAATAGGCACAAGCTACCAACAGACACAGGAACTTTATTATCAGCCTAACTGACAGGCTCAATATTAAGATCAGAATGCAGATGGTCAAACAGCCTGCAAGCTGGTCATACTGGGGCATAACGGGTCTTAAACAATCCAAAAGCTCATCATCACAGCCTTGTGCTCCATTGATTCAATGGTTGGTATGTCAGATCTGGGATCTCCCCCTAGCATCCTGCATTGGCCATTGAAGCAATAAAGAAATCTTCGACTCTGCCCTCATCTCTGCGTGTCTTGATTGGAACCCATTAGAACTGGCACGCTAGGAAGAGACTCCTGGAATTCTGGACAGCAGAATCATAGAGTTGGAAGAGACCACAAAGGCCATCCATTCCAACCCCCTGCAATGCAGGGATCTTCAGCTCTTCTTATGATTAAACTACAAGAATTTTAGACCGTCTCATATAAATTCTTAGATTTTCATTAAAAACAATGGGTTGGACCTAGGACAAGGATGCATCTACACTGTAGAGTGATTAAGGTTTGACAACATATTAACTTCTATGCTTGTATTTTATGTTAAATGTGTTTTGATTTGTATTGTATTATGTTGTGAGCAGCTTTGGGTCCTGTTAGGGAAAAAAGCGGGACATGAATAAAGATTTATTATTATTATTATTATTATTATTATTATTATTAGTCACAGCTACCAAAGTGGTGCCGAACTGCATTCATTCTACAGAATAGATGCAATCTCAGCCATTCTTACAATAGACCCACTGCAAACAATACTAAGTGGGTCAGTTGTGACAAAATTAAATTCTCTAAGGGTGCACTTACATTGTAGAACTAATGTAGTATGAACCACTTTAATTGCAATGGCTCAATGCAATGAAATCATGTGAGTTGTAGTTTTACAAGACCTTTAGCTTTCTATGCCAAAGCATGCTGGTTGTAGCATCCAACTACGAATCCCAGGATTCTATATCATTAAGCAATGGCAATTAACCTGATGTGAAATTCCTTTAATTGTACAATGTAGATGAAATCTGAGTCTTCCATAAAGACAAAAGTCTGCATATGCATTCTCAGTCATAACATTGTTATGCCAATAACTGCACATTGAAGCATGGCGCTACAATGTTGAGTCCTGATGTGAAAAAAGCCAGTTTAGCAAATTGCCTGTCAGTTTCCAAAGCATCAAGTTTAGGACTTGCAGCCAAGGGGATATCTGTAACACAAGTCTGCTCTTTGACAGGCAGAATGACCTACTCCCTATAGTTGCACCTATCACATTAAAAATATAATACTCCTTTGTGGTTGTCACTACTCTGGCCTTGATATCTCCTTTTCAGTTTTGCCACTAAACTGCCAATGTCAGTTACACCATTTCACACCATTTTTCTTCCCAATGTGTGAAATTATAGACACAGCTATTATCAAAAAATAAAAATCTGCAGGATCCGTCTATTTTTCTCTCTCTGTATGCCAGCAGAACAAATCATTCTTAAGTGCTAGCAATTATTAGAAATTATCCTTCCCTCCTTGCTGTGTTTTGAAAGGTTAAACAAATAGGACCTGCAACAAAATGTTGCCGTATGGAATACACTTGTCCAGGATTTCAATCTGAGAGCTATGTTCATCTAGGATTCTCCATCCTAACCTCTTTCCCCAGTCCTTCCCTTTGCTTCCTTTCAATTGTTATACAATAGCAATATCTGGCTATTGAACATGCTTGGCCATCACTGAACCATTTCTCCAGAAAGAATCCATCCAAACTTCATCATTCCCTACTAGACAAGTCAATCTCTTTCCTTAGCAAAGTGAACTGCCAAAGGTTTCGCCCAGGGAGTGATTTCAAGGGAAACTAACATGAAAATATAGACCTCCACAAGCATGGGAAATCTTGAAAAGAAAGCCATCAGATACCCAAAGGATGGAATCTTTCAGGACAGCATTGGCTTAAGCAAATGTGTAGACTGTTAGCTTGTAGACATGGCCCCCTACTGTGGCATGCATAAGTACCCATTTATAATTACTGAGATGTCTAATTGAATTACTCTTATCTGAAAGCCATCTGAACCTAACAGTGCAGATAATAAGTTCCAGAACCTGATACAGCATGTGGGGTCAATGTGAATTCACTTACAAACATGGAAAAGTTCAGATCAGTAAAGTTGGAGTAACAGCCCATCATCTGCCCTAACATAAATTCCAGACCTGAGACATTTCCTGAAAGGAGAACATTGAACTGCGTAAGAAAGAGGGAGAAGTTAACAGGAGAAATGCTATTCCAGTATCTAGTATGCACACACACACACACACACAGTCAGATAGAGGTAGATAGATAGATAGATAGATAGATAGATAGATAGAGATAGATAGGATCATTGAGTTGGAAGAGACCTCGTGGGCCATTCTAGTTCAAATAGATAGATGACAGGAAAGAAAGAAAGAAAGAAAGAAAGGATAGATGCATAGATAGATAGATAGATAGATAGATAGATAGATAGATAGACAGACAGACAGACAGACAAACACTGGAGAGAGAGAGAAGGACAATGGCAACTCAAGAGCTCTCCCCCACCACCACTTTTATTATTTATTACTTATTTATCACATTTCTATCCCGCCTTTCTCACCTTGGAGGGGATTCAAGGCAATTTACATACAGGCAGCAATTAAATGCCATATAACACAATGTACACTTGAATAAATATTAAAATAGAATTTTAAAAAGTACATTAAAACAATTAAAACATTTAAAAACAATACATTCAGAGTCAAACATATAATCCACGAGCAGAATCCGGGGCGTTCCAACGGTCATTTCACATTGTTCCAAATCTATCTATTGCACAAGGCTTGGTGACAAAGCCACGCTTTCACTCTCTTGCAGAAGGTCAGAAGGGAGGGGATTGATCTAATATCCCTGGGGAAGGAGTTCCACAGCTGAGGAGACACCACTGAGAAGGCCGTGTCTCTCGTCTCCGCCAATTATGCCTGCAAGGGAGGCAAGACTGAGAGCAGGGCCTCCCCAGATGATCTTAAACTCTGCAGTGGTTCATAGAGGGAGATACGTTTGGACAGATAAGCTGGGCCAGAACCTTTCCATTGAGTTCCATTGAGGCTGTGCAGGACTGTAAAATCCAGGCCCCAAAACAGTACTAGTTAGACTAAATGAGGATCAAGATACCAAATTGTAATCAAAAGGGGACAGGGAGTCATGCAGGTGGTTTGTCTACCCAGGTTAGTAGCATTCATCTTGTTTCCAATTAACTTTGAAGGATCAAGGTTTTTTTGCACTCATGTTACCATTGATCTTGGCAATTTATGGGAATGATGACTATTGCACTACTTCTTAAGCATAGTATCTTCTTTAGAATGACAGTTGTTGGATCTCGTGCCTCTGTGGTGGTGAATCTAATCTGCGTTTTAATCTGAACTTCAAAATAGCTCTTCAAGATGTCAAAACCATCTTTGAATGATGAGTCAGCATCTCCAATACACTCTTTACATTTTGGAATATAAGCAGTATGCCAATGAGTGGGAGCTATCATCTCTCACTGCGTTTTCATAGATCTTTCAGCAGTGGTTCTGCAGGATGCTGATTGATTTATATGGAGTAGTTTAATCTGGCTCTGAAAGTTAGAATCCTACCGTGAAGGGAACGCAAGGGCCATCCAATCCAAATCCCTGTGATACACAAGTACACAATCAAAGTACTTCTAACGGATGGCTATCCAGTCTCTGTTTAAAGAAGGTGACTCCAATACAGTCTGAGACAGCTTGTGTCACTATCAAACGTCTCTTATCATAAGGAGGTCCTTCCCAATGTCTGGGTGGAATCTCTTTTCTTGCAGTTTGTATCTATTGCTCCACGTCCTAGTTTTGGAAGCTGCAGAAATCAGGCTCGTTCTATCTTCTATATGGCATCCTCTCAAATATTTAAAGATGGCGATCATGTTCCCTCTTAACCTTCTCCTCTTCAGGCTAAACATACCCATTTCCCTAAGCCACTCCTCATAGAGGAGTATCCTAGCTGGACATGCTTGTTGCATGTGTGGACTCTGTTTTAAATTGACCAAAAATATTAACAATAATTAAGATTTGATAACCCTCTTGAGGGCTTTTCTGAAGATAGACCTTTAAACCTAATAGTTAGAATGAATGAGAATTTGGTAGATCAGTATTTATGTAAGATCCATGAATTGAATGGGTTGACTTTAGTTGGATTTAGATCAGAAAGATAATCTAAATCCAACGGGCCCTTCCACACAGCCCTATATCCCAGAATATCAAGGCAGAAATTGCAGTCCCTATCCATGAGAACAGTTCAGCTTTGTGACAAGGTGCCTTAGGAGGTAATGGATTATCTGGGAGGACGCCAGCAACTGCATCCTATGTTTCAAAGACTGCATTGACCAAAACTAGATCAATGATGAAGAAGATACAGCCTGTTGGCCCCACATAGTCCCAGAACCTGTTGCCCTCCAGGACCTGCATCATTCTATAGGACTTATTATATACACAACACTTGGGAAAGTTACTTTTTGACTACTGGCTGAAGATTCTGGGAATTGTTGTATGCCTTCAAGCTGTTTCCAACCTATGGTGACCCTAAGACCCGTTTAAGGAGCTCCATTGGTTGTGTTCATCTTCTGGTCCCAATTCAAGGTGCAGGTTATCACTTACAAAGCCCTGAACAGTTTGGGACCCACCTACCTTCGTGACCGCATCTCCTTCCATAAACCTGCACAATCTCTTTGATCCTCTGGGGAGGCCTTCCTTTCACTCCCACCTTTATCACAAGCACGACTTGTGGGGACAAGGGAGACAGCCTTATCCACTGTGGCCCCTCAGCTTTGGAACCCGTTACCTAGTGAGATTAGGCAATCCCCTAACCTGGCAGATTTTTAAGAAAGACCTAAAAATTTGGCTCTTCCGATGTGCCTTTGGCGAGTGAACATATATTCCATATTTTGTCTGTTCCAACTACAGTTCCGTCCTCATGATGCACTTTCCACCCGCCCTTAATGAAGGTCTAACCCCATTGTTCGTTCCTTTTGAGCTCCTCCCTCAGAAACACATTCTCCCTCTACTTATCTCATCCAGGGTTTTATCAATGTTATCCTAGTGCATTTGTCCCGCCCACTGTGTTCTATTTCTCTGTCATGTTATTTTGTAACTGTTTATTTTATTTTGTTATGTATTTCATATATTTATTTTGATGGTATTTTCTGCTTCTTTGTATTTTATTTTGCTATACTGTAATTTTGGGCTTGGCCTCATGTTAGCTGCCCCGAGTCCCCTTCAGGGAGATGGTGGTGGGGTACAAATAAAGATGATGATGATGATGATGATTATGACCCATCACAGGGGTTTCTTGGCAAGATTTGTTCCGAAGGGGTTTGCCATGGCCTTCTTCTGAGGCTGAGAGAGAGCTCTGAGTTTCATGGCCAAGTGGGGATTGGAACCTGGTCTCCAGAGTTGTAGTCGACTGCATCCTACTGACTACCCTTCTTGGAGCTGTTCACGCACCAAAAAGGTGGTCCAAGTTCTAGTTAGTGTCTATGGAACTTTACTCTTACGATATAGCTCCTTTCTTCTATGAATTGGCCAAGAACCACTGAGATATAAGTACAGACTAACATTTTTCCCAGCATCATCACAACATTGTTTGGGATGTGTACTTTAGCCTAAGTTTTAAAAGCATATGAAGCACTTGAGTCGTTAAGCCTTCCTAAAGCCTGCCTGTATGGGTAACATCACTAAAAGCAGGGATGATGGCTAAAAATGAGTGATGGATCTTTTCACTATAAACCATGGAGTCCATCTTCCACCGTTATTTATAAATATACAAGGTTGATTGGCTTAAAAGCTGCTGGGTAGCTCAGTTCTCCATTTAGATAGTGAGA
Source organism: Anolis sagrei (assembly GCF_037176765.1). NCBI lineage: Eukaryota > Metazoa > Chordata > Lepidosauria > Squamata > Anolidae > Anolis > Anolis sagrei. The sequence goes on along the minus strand of NC_090021.1, from coordinate 27,795,859 downwards.
ACATTTTTAAACCCAGCAATCAGTCACTGGGTCAAAGAGGTTGCAATTAATCAGACTCTGTTTGGATTGAGGCCAATATCCCCCTAATCTTTTACACTTGGGAACTGAACAAAGATGGCTATGACAGATTATACGGATGGAACAGGGATGATACATCAGACCCAAAAGGCACGAATGTCAATTTATCTGCATCATTTCCATAGTCATGCATTGTATATTGCTGGCATATGGAACAAATAGGTGTCACCTTCAAGTGCATTGGTAAAGATTTGTTTTCAGGTGCTGCTGGTATTTGGATCTTTAATAAACACACCTATAGCTTCCTTTTTCCTTAAGTACAGATTGTCTGCAATCATTCTGCAGTCACACAAGAAGCTTTAGTGGTGCACTTGAATTTCTCCAACAGTTTTAGATTGTTTGATTGTTGTTGTTGTGTGCCCTTGTCATCTTCTAAGGCTGACTTGCCTAAGATCACTCAGTGGATTTTCATGGTTGAGTGTGAATTCAAAACCTGTCTTAGAGTACTGAATTACTCACCCTTTGTACATACCTTTCATATGTAAAGAATTGTTAGATCTCAGGGCATGGTTCTGAGTCTCCAGGGAAGAGGAGAACTCCTAAGTCTAGGGGCCCTTCCACACAGCCCTATATCACAGAATATCAAGGTAGAAAATCCCACATTATCTGAGTGTGGACTCAGATAAACTACTTTAAAGCAGATATTGTGGGATTTTCTACCTTGATATTCTGGGATATAGGGCTCTGTGGAAGGCCCTAGCTGCCAGTGTGAGATTTCAGAGTGAGAGTAAACCCATTCAACACAGATAGACTCCTTGTTCCCAATCTACCATTTGACTGGTCATCCTATCTTTTCACTGGATTAGGTTTCTAGTCCATTACTGACAACAGTCCAGTACTGAGACAAGTTCCTTGGAATCAGATGTACAGAAGTGATAGAGTTGGGTTCATCATCAAACCAGTGACACTGAACCCCAAACCTCTGGATAACCTCTCCTGATAGTTTCATGTAGATGTTACACAAAATTGGGGACAAAACAGAACCCATGGGATCACACAGACCAATGGCCAAGGCTCCTGCAGCATCATCTTCTCTTTTGTTGTCCAAGGAGGACCAAAAAACCGTATAACAGTGGCAGTCCAGGAGATTATCAAGGTTGAAGGTATCAAGAGTCATCAAGAGGTCTCACAAAAATAAACGGAACTGTCTTTCTTTCCATCTCATAATCATTTTTGGATGGTGGGAAAAGAGCCTCATTTAGTGAATCACTGACCATTGCTGAGTCTCGTGTTGTGCTCCGGTGAGTATCAACATGATATGCTTTTCTGTGCCTCCATTTTGGAAACATGACAAAGTTCAGGGTGGTTCTTTTATTGTCTTCTGAAGTTTTGTAGAATAAAATCCTGCAGCCTCTGAGCTAAACTGTTGTGATAGCTCACTTTACAAAAACTACATGGAAACATGTTTTTTATTAATAAGATCAGAAGAGGCAACTTCCTGACCCATTAGAACTTTTGTTTTATCTGCAAATAGTGCACTCATTGAAAGCATACTAATAGCATGCTAAATTATAAAATGCATTAATTGGTTAATACAATAAAGCAGACATTAATCCACCAGCCATATGTAATGTACTCTTTGATGTATCCGGCTTAATGCCTTTAGAGCTGTCCAGCACTACTTTCTTTCCCAGAATTATGTAGTTTTTATAAAAAATAGTTAATATATGCTCAGTGCTTTGTGTATATGTGGTATGTTTTTAGTGCCGGGTAACTTCAAGAAAAAGAACTTTCTCGTGTGAAGTCAGCTTAAAGAACCAACTGGCATGACAGACAAGCAAAAACCAAATTAGGACACCTTCTTTGATCTGAAAATAGCTTCTTAAAATGCTGATACTTAAGTCGGGACCAGGATAAAATGACTTCCAGAGGAGAGAACTTGGAAAAGAGATGTTCTGGAAAGTGTCTCCTCTGTGCCCCACTACTAGGAATAATGAATAGTAACAGGCTGTGGGAAGACATACCTTCCAATGGACCTGATTTGGCAGGGAAGGTCCTGATTAACCCACTCAAGCTCTTTTTAAAATGTCCCAGTTTCTTTCTCTTCCCTTCATCTTCTCCTTCTCAGCATGCTTCAGTTGCTGTAAACTAAGTTCAATGTTCAAAAGTATTTTGCACTCAACTCAGTGGGGACGAGAGACAGGGTCTTCTCCGTTATTGCCCCTCAGCAATGGAACTCCCTTCCTAATGATAATTACATACCAGTGGGCTGTCATTGTTTTCTAACCCAGTGGTTCTCAACCTGTGGGTCCCCAGGTGTTTTGGTCAACAACTCCCAGAAGTCCCAGCCAGTTTACCAGCTGTTAGGATTTCTGGGAGTTGAAGGCCAAAACATCTGGGGACCCACAAGTTGAGAACCACTGTTCTAACCTGAGGTATAAAGCACTTGAGTTCCATATTCTTCAACTTGCCTCATTTGGCAGGAATTGTTCTTCAAGTGGGCCTTCAGGTCAATCCTAAAGTAAACCTACCACATGGTTATGTTAGCCAGAATTATTCAGAGATTTACCCTCACCATACTCTGAAGTTGAAAGAGTGTGACTTGCCTAAGGCAAGTAGGTTTCCATGGCTGAGCAAGGATTCAAAACCTCTGGAGTCCAGAGTTAAAGTTCAATGCTCAAAGTGCTGCAACGTGTAGCTTCTCACTTTGGCACTAACTGTTCAGATTAATCCTCTGTTCCCACTTCCCACTCTCTCCTTTGTCCCCAACTTACTTCCATTGGTGCAAACTGAGTTCAAAGAGCAAGAGTAGTTTGCACTCAATTAACTCAGTAAAGGAGTCTGAGGCAAAAATAAACCTCTGCATCAACTCCTAACTTCTTTTTCCTTATCAAAAATACACTCCACTCCCCATTTTTTACTATATTCTGATTTGTCTCAGTTTTTATCTCTGAAATATTAGATATCATGGTGTTCCTAAGCCAGGCTTTTTAGATACCCGTCCTTTCCTGAATTAGCAAATTGGCTGCTGAAATCTTGTGTCAAAGGGAGATTTATTCTTTTCTCTTCTTTGCACCAGGTGGAAAGAATTACTTCACTGTCTAATTGATGCTGCCCTAACTTCAACCAATGCAACCAGATCAGTTTATGAGCCCTGGAAAGATGCATATCCCAGTGTCTTAGGGCCATGTTTAATCTCCCCTCTTGAAGACCACTTACATTATACTTGTGTGAAAAGCCCTATAAAAAAGCTGTCAGTGGAACCATGTGTAGCAGCTGCGATGCACCATTTCAGAAGCAAATGTTCCCCAAGGAGTCTTCGGGCCCTGTAGGATTTGCAGGGAAATAAGTGATCTATAAGCCACATCAGCTGTAGGATTCAGGATATTGTTGTCCAAAAAGAACTTTTTCAGTCTCTGCTGGGCTCTTTTGTCCACTTATCTGATTTCTTCCTTGTCCAAAAATCAAAGAAGAGGTGGACCTTCAATATGAGTGACAGGACAGATAGCTTTTCTTTAACAGTATGTGGGGAAAGTATGACTTGCCACTATCCAAAAATGATGATGAGATGGAAAAGAAGATAGTTGTTATCAACTAAGGGCCCTTCCACAAAACCATATAACCCAGAATATCAAGGCAGAATAACCCACAATATCTACTTTGAACTGGGTTATCTGAGTCCACACTACTATATATCCCAGTTCAGAGCAGATAATGTGGGATTTTATTCAGCTGTGTGGAAGGGGCCTAAGTTAATCATCATAATAAATTGGTTCAAGTTTTGAGATGTCAACAACAGCTGCCCTACAGGTAAATTGTAGCAGTAATCAAAACCTTATCAAAAGGTTTTGAATGGGAATTCATATAGAGGGAATTGGAGGGAGGGGGAAGATAGACAAAATAAGAAGTTACTGCTCATGGCAAATATGTATAAAGGATCAGATGCTCTCAAAAGCCACTAAGGAGGATGGCATGAGACAAAAACACAGTCAATGCCTATTATTGTTGTCAATATAATGGGGATGACACTGGGCCTGTCCAGACAGTACCTTTACTGCAGTAATTCCTGCAATAAAGAGAGCTGTCCAGACAATGTTCTGGACAGTCCCAAATTAATTCAGGAGAACCCTGGTTTGTAGCGAATTAATTAGATAGTGATTTATTCAGTGCCTTCTTAGAAGGCGTGGGATAAACCCACTATTTCCGGTGTCTGGACTGCAGGCCAAACACAATTCCCACAGTTTTCTGGTCTAAATTAGGAATATTTACCCGGTCTCCAGTACACTCTTGGAGCAGCTCTCCCAGCGCATAAAAATCACACGCCAGGAGAGCGGAGGGGGGGGGGGGGAGGGCAAGGGAGGAGGAAAATCGCTCCTCCTCCCTGGTCTCCAGGCATGTCATTTCTACGTGCCAGGAGAGCTGCTCTGAGAGGCCGGGTAAGTTTATTTTACTTTTCAAAGGGGTCTGCGGGCTTGAAGGGAGGGGGGTAGAGCCTCAAGTGTTCTCGCGGTGTATAGTATATAGTTAATATGCTAAATGTGGAAATAACAAATTGCAAATGGAACAATATAGATAAAACTGAAAAGGTTCAATAACTAAGAGGATGCGGGAACCAGTTAGGATTTATTTAGAGATTGTGGAATGCTAAATTGTGGAATGGAAAAATTAAGACTGAGATTGATATTTCAAATGTAATTTCTATAGTTTGCTCTATAAATTGCATGTACAAGGAGGGGTGGTTGGGAGTGGGATAAAATAATAAAATAACAATTAAAAAATAAAGACACATGACTTTTGGAAAATCAACATAGGAAATAAATAAATAAATAAATAATGCAATGGGGATGACCAGAATGCTAAATTCCCCCAGAGAGTAGAAAAGTGCTGCTTCTCCTCCTCCCTCCCCTGAGCAGAGCTATTCCATATGGTACCTGGAAGCGGGGGCGCCTTGGTGTCTTCGTTTTGAGGCCTGTTCCTGGGGTTATTTGGGGTGCTGATTCAGAAAATTGCATTGGATAGACCACATCAGCTCTAGATTATTAAATATGGTTTTCTGTGGGCGAGCAGATGGTGACTACTGGATGGCATATATTCTATGTCAGAAACTAGAGCTAATGTGGTCTCTCCAAAGCAATTTTCAGAAATAGCACCCCAAATAACCAAACCAAATCTAAAGTTGACCAAAAATTGATTTGTAACCCTTTTGGGACTAATGTTGGAGAGTGGTCCCTGGTCAAAGTGGTCTCTGGTCGAAAAATTAAAAAGGTTGAGAACCACTGCTCCAGGCAAATAGGAATGCATTCTCATATGCAGAGTTGGCAAAAGTTGATGACAACTCTGCAAAAACACATGGCCACTGAGGGTGATGCTGGCTAGGGGTAATTCTACTACTTGTAAGCCAAAGAAATAACAGTTGTAAGGCTCTTATATAATAGCAACTAAATTGTTCCTGCCTAGGACAGCTGGCAGGGAGATAACTTATCTTAAATGTTTTATGGCCTATTGTAAAAGGACCAGTCTTTGTCTATCAATTGGTTTGAGTGATGTGAGTTAAGAGTTTCTCTTGCCTGTTTTTACTTTGGTTTTCTCTTTCCCTTCTCAAGCACTTGATTCCAGCCTTTGAGCCTCTTGCTGAGATTTCCCCTTCAGCTGTTTTCTGGAATAGCCAACACCTGGCAGCATTTGGACACTCCATTTGTACAAGTGCCAAATGAACAGAGCTAAGGTTTCTTCAAGCATGGCAGTGATGGAATGAGATTTCATTTCACTATATTGCAGGCAATAGCTTCACAGCCTGAAACGAGATCTCTTGTGGAAGAGATTAAGGCTTCTGGATTGAGGGAAAATGATTTTTGGGTACACTGAAATAGTTCTCTGGTAACAGAATTAATTTCCAGTATCATGGCATCTATTCTGCTGTTGGGCTCATATTAGGTCCAACAATTCACACCACTCCACTGATTTCCTGTAGAGATATTTTTTACATATCTTATATTTTCAAAGGTGGTAGTGGGCATAATTACACAAAAGCTATTCTGGATAATGCTGAAGGCCTATAGTATTTAGTCCAGTGTTCTGTATCTCACAGAGGCCAACTTGCAACCTATGGGAAGTCCATAAGCAAGACAAAACTGGAGAGAATACATCTTAATTATGACTTCTGCCCTCTAATAGATCTTCCATGAATTTGTCTAAACTCTCTTCAAAACCGTTTAGTCTGCTGGCCATCACTTATGGATGTGAATTCCACAGGTCTACTATCATCTGTGAAAATGTCCTCCCCACCCCCTTGTCCTTAAACTTGTCGCTTTACCTTAGGCGATCCCTTGTTGTCCAAGTATGGGGGCCCAAGTACAGTGCCTTAGCGGTGGATATGTAGGTGACTGAGGAACCCTATTCTTGACCTACATGTTCTTCCACAGTGAGGACATCAGTTTCCAGGTGGAAGGCAGTCCTGGCCAGGGTTGGCTGTGGAGCCCTATTCTTGACCCGCATGTACTTCCACAGTGAGGGCATCGGTATCCAGGTGAAAAGTGGTCCTGGTCAGGGTTGGCTTGATGTGCATTCTTTTTGGCACATTTCTCTCTTTCACCCTCCATTCGTGCCTCTTCAAATTCTGCAGCACTGCTGATCAAAACTGACTTCCAGTTATTTATTTATTATTTTATTTTATTTTATTTTATTTTATTTCCAATATTTCTATTCTGCCCTTCTCAACCACCAAGGGGGGGAACTCAGGGCGGCTTACAAACCGGCCACAATTTGAAGCCTCAATATAATACAAATATAAATACAAATAGCAACAGTTTAAAACAGTAAATAAAACATTAAGTTAAAAATACATTTAAAACATTGTCATCAACCATATAGCCAATTTCAGTCCGGTTCAACATCCAAGGTGCTGTCATGCTTGCTGTCCAAAGGCCTGGTCCCAGAGCCATGATTTAACCTTCTTTCTAAAAGAAAGGAGGGAAGAAGCCGACTTGATCCCGCTGGGGAGCAAGTTCCACAGGCGTGGGCCCAACGCCCAGAAGGCCCTGTCCCTCATCTTCGCCAAGCGCACTTGTGAGGCTGACAGGACAGAGAGCAGGGCCTCCCTGGACAATCTTAAGCTATGAGGCGGGATGTAGAGGGAGATACATTCGAACAGGTAAGCTGGGCCGGAGCCGTATAGGGCTTTATAGGCCAAGACCAGCACTTTGAATTGTGCTCGCAAGTGGACTGGAAGCCAGTAGAGCGCTCAAGGGGCAGCGCTTCCGGGTTCTCAGTGTCTATGCCATAGTTTTTAAGGTTAGCTTTAATCCCATCTTTAAATCTCTTTTCCTGTCCACCAACATTCTGTTTCCTGTTCTTGGGTTGGGAGTATAGTAACTGCTTTGGGAGACCCCTGTTATGTACCACTATTATAACTTTCTCATCCACTTCCTTCTCATTATGAAATTTTTTACATCTTTCTCTTATGTCCATCCCCTATACAGGTATCAATTGGGAATATGTAAATGTGAGGATTTTCTAAACCATTCATCATAATAGACTATTTCAGGATAGGAGAGAAAAAACAAGTACTGATTTCATCAAAATGTCATTTCATTAGGCTCAAGATATTTTGGTTCCTGAGATCAAATGTCCAAATAGTGCCCCACAGTGGTAAAAATATTGTTTTGAAAGTGGAATAATTGTTGATCTTCCATCTTCTAATGGTATTTGTAGATCTGTCACTTGAGGGCACTTTACTCTCCCTAATGAAATGGACAGTTTTATAATCACAACTTTTATCTGCTAAGCTTTTATCCTTGTACTTTTTTCAATGGCTGTATATCTTTATTACAACTACTACTATGTTAAAAAAAATCCTCAATACACTTTAACAATTAAAATCTTTTAATTGTTAAGGCATCATATTGTGAAATATGATGCCATCATAATGTAATGATGCAAATGCTCCCTTTGGAATTTTGATAAGCTGACCAGCCAGCTGTTAGGTTCAAATCCTCTGCTTCTCTGGGCCTGCAAAAATGGGCAAATGTCTTCCCATGTCTTCTCCAATTGCAGGAGAGAAAAACCTTGCCATCCATCAATGATAATTTTTATTATTTTCTATGTACACCACCTTATGGCTCTCTAAAAGATCCCACAAAGCAGTTTACAACTATAAATGTGCAATAAGTGCTGTTGATAACCAAGTCTCCTGGAGTTCTCACATTCATAGAATCACCTTTCTCAATGTCATTTAGGTGGCAAATATGAACAACAAAATTACTAAAAGCAAAAAACAAACAAACAAACAAACAAACAAACAAACCCCAATCTCTTAAACTTCATGTATCTCATTGAAACATTTCAGTCCTTCCAGAGTCTTGTTTTCCCAAAACATGAACACCAAAGTAGACCTGCAATGCACGGGTTCTCTAAGATGGTCCTCTGCACAGACCTCTGCTACTTGCCTACTTGGACATTCTTTTTAGCTACCACAAACCAAATGAAACAACAAATAATGCTCCAAGAAATCTATTGCTTTTTATCATTGGTGTACTTATTTTAACTTAGGTCGCTTCCAGACAGCACTAAATCATGGGTTTTAAACAGGGGCAAAAAATCCCGGGACTTCAGAAGAGTCCACATGCAGACCTGTTGGTCTTGGGATTTCTGCCTCGGTTGTCCAGATTTGATGTTTTGTTGTGAGATTTAGAGGTTCCCAAGATGGCGACTGCAGGACTTCTGTCTGAAACTTTGGCTTTTTTAAAAAAACCTCAAGATTTGGATTGGCAGAGAAAAATTGCAGCAAAGCACTGCAAAAGTTCTGTTCTTTGTTCTGGCCAGAGAAACTGTACCCTCCAGACATTTCATGAAGTTTCTGGCACATAAATAAAGTTTTTGCCTTCTACTCAAGTGTCATCTTCTTTATAGGAATTGACCAATCAGCAACAAACATCTAAAACCCAGGAACAAACCCAGATTTAAAAAAATTCTGTGATTTCTGATTGCAGGGACATACAGGCATGCGAAGATCCACATAGTCAGCTCAAAACAATGATATTCCCACACCTGGAAATCTTTTTTGCCTTTTGTAGTGATTGCTTCCACATTTACAGGGAACGGCATCTGACCACACTCCTGTTTGCTGCAGAAGCTCCTAGAATAAAGGTACTGTCTGGACGGGCCTTCAGTCATTGTAATGTGTTTATACCCAAAATGTCCCATGTCATTTTTGCCAAGAAAAGCAAGGTCACATATTCTAGTTGACAGGAAGTTAGTCCCCATTGATTTCATCCAAGAGTGACCATTGAAGGCTTCCAAATCATTGTTGCTACTGCTGTTGTGAGTAGTATCTTATGTTTTCCCCAAAATTGGGATTCAGGACAGCTTAAAAATTAGAAAAAAGAACTGTTTAACCAAAACCATACCAAAAAGGAACATTAAAATGGAATTAAACTAGTGATCTACATTCATGGGTTTGATTTTTGCGGATTTGATGTGAATATGCACGTTTCCCGGGCAGAATTGGGATAAAAGGGGGACCTTTTTACTCTGTCTTTTTTGTCTATGGCAGCAAATTAGCACGGGCTTTTCCTGAGCAAGTGGGTCAAGGGAAGCCGGGTGCGGGAGGCCTCTGAAAAGGCAGAGGCTGAAGTCTTGTAATGCATGGCCTCTTGAAGTATTTCAGGGTAGGGAAGCTTAAGCAAGGTGCCCCATTTTGTGCAAACTGATCAATTGCAGATGTTGCCAAAGAGCTGACCTTCTTGACCGTGAGTTAAGTCAAGATTGAATGGCAGACAGGCACTCGATAGTAGGGTGAAATGATGTTTTGGCACGAGTGTGTAAATGCATATACTATTTACAGGATGTGTATGACTCAAGCACACATCTGCTCTACTGATAAATACATTTCACTCCTCTGCCCAACTTCCTACTCCCAGATTTTAAGCAGAGAAAGGCTATAAAAATAAATGGTGCCTGAAATTATTCTTTTTGTCGCTTACACTCTCTCTCCGTATATATATACATTTGTGCTCCATGGGATTGGGATATCGGAAAATATTAAAAATGGTGCTCACTTTTCTCTCTTCCTGGAAGATCAGATTTCATATAAAACTCATCAGTTGAGCTGAGTATTTGGCTTGATCAATGGCAGGAAACCAGAGGATCAAATGTTAATAAATCAGAAACAGATACCTCCACTTGAGCAAGGATATATCACTAACCTGAAAAATAGGGCAAATTATTTGACAGCCTCTCTCTATATGTACATGCAAGAGGGAACTGAAAGCTTTTCACAAGACACTCAGAAACTTGGAACAAAGGACCCGAAGAAAAGAGAAGAATGGGCGAGGGGGAGGAACCATAACGGGAAAGGATGACTGAATTCAGCAACAAAAGAACTCATTGAAATTGGCAAATGGAAAAGAAATAGTAAGCTTGGAATGATGAGGCAGAAGCCCACAACTGAGTTACCAAACATGTTTTATTTGGATTGTATTATATCCTTTCATAGCGGTATCTATAACTATATACTTACAGCATTTTGATATTACTTTAGCCCTCACACTCCATCCTATTGATTCCTGAGATTTAATTTGGGAGTATACACTCTCCACCAGAAAGGTCTAACACTGTAATTCAAGGAAGTTACCTACAAAGTTCAAGTGCATCACCAAACTACCAATCCCAGGGTTTGAAAGGATGAGGCCATAGCCGCTAAAATAGAACAAAATTGCTTTAACTATGCAATGTGGATATACATGATCATGGGATGTTTATTGGCACAGTAGAGTAGAGGCATTTAAAAAATCTTATGAAATATATAGTCTAGCATGAAATTTGGTAAATTTCGGCAAATGTGGGTGCCACTTTGGATTTGCCCCATCTTCTCAGGGCTGCCCTGGCTCTCAGAATGCCCTCCCTTTGGACAGAACCTCAAAGACTGACAGGGCAGAGTAAAATGAGATTAAATACTAATTTAGCAGTTTCTTGATATTGCAGAAATAGTGGGTTGCTCTCGGTTTTTCGGGCTATATGGCCATGTTCTAGAAGCAGGGGCGGCTCAACCTATTACGCAAAGTAAGCATTCGCAATATAGTTGATTCTGCCCAGGGGCACTCTTAAGGCGCTCTTGGGGGAAAATAGACCTTGACATATGCAAGTTGTAGTTACTGGGATGTATAGTTCACCTAAAATCAAAGAGCATTCTGAACTCCACCAATGATGGAATTGAACCAAATATGGCACACCGAACTCCCATGACAAACAGAAAATATATATCAATGATTGGTTGGTTGGGGACGCCAAAATACTGTTTGCTTACCGTTGAAAATTACCTAGGGCCGTCTCTGTCTAGAAGCATTCTAGAACATGGCGATATAGCCCAAAAAACCCTACAACCCAGTGATTCCAGTCATGAAAGCCTTCAACAATACATTGCAGTAATAAGTTTTCCCTATAACTAGAAACAGTGACAGAGCTTCTAAGACATCTACATGCCCATTAAAACCAAGCCTACCCTAAGTTGGCTCCTGGCTATCTTCACAATGTTCATTCAATTTCCATTGAGTATCACAAATTAAACCAGGTTGATCTGGTTTTGGTCCACTTCAAGAAAATTTAGGCCCCTTCTACACTACCAGATAATCCAGGTTCATACAAATAATAGTTTGCAAGCTTACTGACTAAATTTGCTTGTTTCATTTTTAAAAATCCTTGACAAGTCCAAAAAAGAGAGGACTAAAAATTAAACTGGAACATGCTGGATGGGGTGGGTATATTAATTGGAGAACTGAAACTCTCCCTCTGCTCCGTTCATCTGAAATTAATAAAATCTGTACAATTACAAGATGGTACAGCTCAGACGGCAGCCCAGGGCTCAAGTTAATCAAAAGAGCACATGTTGAATGCACACAAGTTAGTTAGGGTTAATCCACTGAAGATGATCCCTCCCTGGTTCTAATTAATGGAGGTGATAGATTGCAGAATAGAAAAATAGGAAGGAAGGATAATGCTATCCTGATGGCCTGATGAGGATTCATACATTTAATTGAATTTAGGAGGCTATTCTTGGGGGCAAACAGTTTCCATTTAAAGTGAAGCCTGCAGTCTTAGGGTGTTTCTTCCAGGTGGGCATAAGAAACTTGAAACTGAAAATGTTGTAGACAGGATGTAAGTAAAATGAGTCAACATGCTCATAGATTAGTATGCTAGCTTCCTTCTAGAAAGTAAAGAGACTGTCTTCTTCTTTTGGACATAAATATATGGACCAAGATCCTACATTTGGGATTACTTGGATAATTTTTTTGACATATGGAGTCACCCAATTATTATCTTTTGTAGAATTATGATATTGTAAAATTGAACCAAGAGACCAAGGGCCCTTCCAGGCAGGCCCAAAATGCAGGCCCTGGGGGTGTCCAAGCAATGGCTCCAGTAAAAGAGTATTAATTCGAGACAAAGCAGGAAAACCCTGCTTAGTCCTGAGTGAAATAGATACCCTATTAGACCTGGGCCTTCTTGAAAGTCCTGGGTCTAATGGGGTTTGAGCCCTGTGGGGACTGACCCACGTGGACCCAGGGGTCCAGCCCTGTGGGCCAAAGAACTGAGGAGGGCAGCCCCCAATACCCTCCCCCAAGTCTGAAAAATAAAGAAAAACTTACTGGACTACCTTTAGGTCTCTCCAGAGGCCTCCTGGCACATAGAAATAATGCGCGAGGGGGCGGGGGGGGATCACTCCTCCCCACCCCAGCTGCCTGCCGTGTCAGTTCTATGCACCAGGAGACCTCTGGAGAGGCCGAATGCCAGCCCGGTAAGTGTTTCTTAATTTTTAAGACTTTGGGAGGAAGGGAGTTGTATGGGTCAATGCCATCCTGAAAGCTTTCGGGATCACATGGTGACATCCACCTGGGAGAGCCTGGGATTTGGAGGGAGGTGTGGGGACTTAAACTCACTTTAGAGCTCATTTCTTTAACCCATTCCAAAGGGCCCTTCCACACAACCATATAACTGAAAATAGCAAGGCAGATAATCCACATTATCTGCTTTGAACTGGATTATCTGAGTCCACACTGCCATATAATCCAGTTCAATGTAGATTTTATACAACTGTGTGGAAGGGGCCTAAAAATAATAACCCAGTTCAAATCAGATAATGTGGATTTTCTGCTGTGATAACCCAATATCTCAGGCTTTCTACACAAAACCGTGATCCAGAAGCCTTTGAAAATTTGAAGCTCTAACAGAGGCCTTATCTCAGCCATGGAAACCCACTGGGTGACTTTGGACAAGTCTCATTCTCTCATCTCCAGAGGAAGAGAAAGCAAACCTCCTCTGAACAAACCTTGCCAAGAAAACCCTGTGACAGGATCACCGTAAGGCACACAACAGCAACAAACGAAAGGTCTTTGTAAAATAGTGGCAGGGATCTGTTGAACTTGAGCAGGAAAGATACATGTGAATGTCGTGCAAATGTACACAGACTCTTGTATGCAATGGGGGGGGGGGGGGAATTTCCCATAAAATGCCCAGTTCCCTCAAACATATGCCCCACAACCTTCTCTTTCTGCCAGTCTTTTATCCACATGTACTTTCATCATTACTCACATGTATGAAATAAAACCACTGCATTTCTCACTGCTTTGATTCTCTTTAAAAGAGAAAAAGTGGTATAATAATAATAATAGTAACAGTAATAATAATAATAATAATAATAATAATAATAATAACAATAATTTAAATCCTTTCCCCATTATACATGTTTGCTTTCTTCTTTTGGTTCTTTTCATCTTTGTAAGCAATATGCATCCAATTAGGATGAAGCTTGAAGTCCAAAGTTCTGATCAATTTGGGTGCAGACCTGTCTCTGAAGCTACCAGAAGTCAAGACAATTATTATTATTTATTTATTTCACATACTTATACCATTCCCTTTTCACCATGAAGGGGACTCAGAGTGGCCTCACAACCAGCAACAATTTGATGCCCAACAAACAGATTCTAATAAATAACAATTAAAATTAAATCCAGCAATAAAACATAAAACACAAAAACAGCAATTAAAATCATGCATTTTCAAAATCGTAGTCCAGAATCAGTCCATTGGTACATCACCTTAAGAGATCTCAAGTATTGCATTGCTGCTCGAATTCTTGGTCCCATAACCATGTCTTAAGTTTCCTCCCCTGAAAGACAGGATAGAGGGGGCTGTTCTGAATTAATTGGGGAGGGAGTTCCACAGATGAGGGGCCACCACTGAGAAGGCCCTGTCTCTCATCCCCACCAGTCACGCTTGTGAGGATGGTGGGACTGAAAGCGCCCTGCTCTCAGTCCCACCATCTTAATCTCTGTGATGGTTCATAGCAGAAGATTCATTCGGACAGGTAAGCTGGGCTGGAATCGTTTAGGGATTTATAGGCTAAAGCCACTTTGAATGCTGCTTGGTAGAAGACTGGCAGCCAGTGTGGGCTGCCAATCATTTCAGAAGCCCAAACATTGTGTGGGCTTCTGAAATGAATAATAGCAGTGGAGTTTACAAATTTATTTTTTATTGTTTCTGAAAAGAACACCCAAATTGGAGTGTTGTGTGGTTTCTGGGCTGTATGGCTGTATACTAGCAGTATTTTTCCTGATGTTTTACCTGCATCTGTGGCAGATGATCTTCTGAAGATGCCAGCCACAGATGCAAGTGAAACATCAGAAAAAATGCAGCTGGTATTGTATCTCTCTTCCCCAGGCTACCTGAGCCTGAACCTGTGGAGGCGGAATGGCTGTGTTGACAGCATGCTGGGATTGTGAATGGTGATCCCAGGAGACAGTCCCCACTGCCTCCATACTGCTGCTGCAAAGGTCCACATTTTTCAGTAAGACCCTGGGCCCATTCAGACAGGCCTATATCCTGAGACCTGCCTGGGTTTTTACCGGAGGTGTCCAAATGCCACCTCAGGTAAAAACAAATTAATTTGGAACAAACCAGGGTTTCCCTGCTTTCCTTGATTTGTCCCAAATTCATTATATACCTGGTAAGATCCAGATTTTAAGGTAAGATTCGGGTCTTATCAGGTGTAGGCCCTGTGTGAACTGGGCCCTGGGGCCGCATCACTCAATTCCTAAGCTCAATCCAAACAGCCGTCTTGGTTTTTCAGGCTCGAAAGACTGAGACGGCAACCACACACTTTGGCACAGATTTTAGTGCTGTCTGGAAGTGTCCCCAAACCTTTGCTGGTATCTTTTAACCCTGGAGTAAACCTATTATCAAGTTTATTATAGGTTGCAAGGGTTTAGCATGAAATGTCACCTGGATGTCTCAGGCTAATCTGTTTCCTATCCCACATTACGAGTAGTTGTGTAGATGAGGCTGAAGCTGCATTGTTGACAAGACCATCTTCTAATCCTAGTGCATATTTTATGATGGAATTGCCAATCACTGTGCTCTGGACTAGAGTCTATGGATAAAAACTGACAATTTAATTCACTTTTTGGGCAAAGATAGAGGGAGACCAAAAGAGCTTTTACATTAACATTTGGAGGAATGCATAAATCATTTTTTTGTTTATGGTCTGCTTTAAGTAGTTTAATTTCCTTTAAGATAAGATTGAGTGAGACATCAGTAGCTCCACCACGCACTACTACTTAACTGGTTTTCAAGCCTAATAACTCTACAACTCCAGCACTTGTCATTCTGAAACTTTGTGTTTTATTGCCTGGGGACAATTTTATGGTGTGTGTCATTTTCAAACAAAATGGCTAAAGGGGGAGGAGATTAGAAGGTGCAATAAATCCATCTTTTCCCAAAACAATCTTTAGGATGTCTCTCCAGTCAAAGCTTCTGAAGCTTTGTAGGTTTGCTACTTAGGACCAGTCAAATGGAAAGCTTGCATGTGCACAAAAACTCCTGCACCTATTCATCTGAAGCTTGTCATCTTTGGTAGTTCTAATGAAAAAGAAAGAGGAAGGAATGTGGCATTAAAAGCCCTTCAGTCAGAAAAGCTATAGCCCTGTGGACACGAGTGTTTATTTATAGGCAGGCTGCACATTCAGATTGGAGTCCCCAGTGGCACAATGGGTTATACCCTTGTGCCAGCAGGACTGTTGACCAAAAGACCAGTGGTTTGAATCCAAGTAGTGGGGTGAGCTCTCGTCTATCAGCTCCAGCTTCTCATGCAGGGACATGAGAGAAGCCTCCTACAGGATGGTTCTCTCTCACACCAGAAGCAACTTGCAGTTTCTCAAATCACTCCTGACACAAAAAAACTTTCAGTTTTCCAAATCTGGAATCAGAGTTAGGACTCAAATCAAAATGAGCTAATTGCAAATTGATCTGATCTGAATTGGGCCATTGTCTGAAATGCCAAACTGAGGAATGAACTGAATCTTGGGGTTGTGTTATTTTCTGTGTTATTTGCTCATTCCAGGTGAGTGTTTGTGAAGGCTCTTTAAAGTTTAGTTGTCTGTTTTTAAATTCCTTGGATGCCTCAAACTGGGGCATAAAAGCAGAATATAATTTGTAAAAAATGTTTTTAGCCTGTTCCATTTGAACTGGATGCCTTTCTTCCATATGTTCCTGCTTCTCTCCTTGATATTTTGCCACCTTCTCACTCCTTTTGTATCTTTTCAGACATAAAAGATTAAGTGACATGAAATTTAAATGTTATTTTTTAACAAATTGCAAATTCTTCCGTATTTGTTTTCAAGAACACAGCTGACAGTTTGCCTTACTCACCAGCTACTGTCAGTGGGGCATTTTTATCTATCTGCATCTTTCACAAGCTCCAATGAATTCAGTAAGGGTTACTCTGAAGTAAATGATGTACATCTGGCTAGACTCTAAGTGACAGATTAAAAAGGAAAGCTTGTTTACCTAATATATACCCATGCCTCTCATTTTAAATGCATAACCTGAGGCAGTTTTGTTCCCTTGGGCAGATAATATTAAAAATGCCTTGAGTTAAATAGTTCAGGTAATTTGATTGAATATAATCCTCTTTCCCAATATGAAAATGATCATCTTTATTTATGTGTTGTAAATATTTCTAGCCCACCCTTCTCATTATATGACATAATTTAAAACTAATTGCCCAAATGCCCCCTACAGTACAATATGAAGACGATTTTCCATATATTAAAAGATGTATTAGTTGAAACTGGTACAATGAACAGAGATATGTGTGTATATTTCTAAAATATTCCATATTACAACTCATCTATATAAATAAAAATATAATGTTCATTTGTGGGATTAACAGAACTCAAAAACCACTGGACGAATTGACACCAAATTTGGACACAAGACACCTAACAACCCAATGTATGTCCTTCACTCAAAAAATTGATTTTGTCATTTGGGAGTTGTAGCTGCTGGAATTTATAGTTCACCTACAATCACAGAGCATTCGGAACCCCACCAACAATGGAATTGAAACAAACTTGGCACACAGGACTCCCATGACCAACAGAAAATACTGGAAGGTTTGGTGGGTGGTGTCCTTTGATTTTGGAGTTGTAATTCACCTACATCCAGAGATCACTGTGGACTCAAACAGTGATGGATCTGGACCAAACTCTACACGAATACTCAATACTCCCAAATGAGAACACTGGTGGAGTTTGGGGAAAGTAGAATCTTGACATTTGGGAGTTGTAGTTGCTGGGATTTATAGTTCACCTACAATCACAGAGCATTCTGAACCCCAGCAATGATAGAATTGGGCCAAACCTCCTACACAGAACCCCCATGTGGGCCACAGCAACACATGGGAGGGGACGGCTAGTGTGTGTGTGTGTGTATAACTAAATCCCATTTGAATTGAATGACCCTTATTTCTAAGAAGACACTCATAGGATTTTGTTGTTTCTCTGCAAGTGGCAATTAACCAGTCACAATGAGAAAGACCTTGCTGCATGATTTTTAGGACTTTATTGCATGGACCTGCTATTCCACTAGTCATGCTGTCATTGATATCAGATACACAGCAGGTTGAGCATCTTTGATATTGCAATCCTCTTCAATCATGCAATTGCTCTGACCTGCCAATAATCATCTTCAAGTAAGCAATACGTGGTTGAATAAAATCATCATCATCATCATCATCATCATCATCATCAAAAGCTCTGAATCCAGCAATGGGGGAAGTATCCCTCCCTAACCATTCTGAAATATTGATTGCTCAAAAAAAATGTTGATGTATGTGGGTAAATCTTTCTCCATGCTAATACTCCTGTAAGAAGTCTTGCTAGATGACACAGAAGAAACACAAAGTGAAAGAAATTAAACAAGATTCAGATGGGAAGGTTCCATTCTCCCACAACAGATGATGTGCAAACAAGCTTCCATAGGTTAAAAACACCACAGCAAGAAAGTTCGTATCACATCATACAGGCTTGTGCTCAATGAGTGTCTAAATCAGTTTCCAGCATTAGAGGCTAAATGTTAAAAAAATCAAAATGAGTTTGAAACTGCTCCAGCCGTAACATTGCTCTGAAACGTTTTCCCTTGAACTAATAGGTCATAAGTGCATCTCAATTTAAGTTTTAAATAAAATAAGAAAAAGGTTGTCTTTCTCAAGGTTGTTCTCTCTGGTAATTCAGCAAGTGAGCATCTGCATTTTCTCAGCTTAACTTATTTATTGGACATTGCCATTTGTCAAAGGTACTTTTCCCCTTCTCATGACAACTCTTCAGCCTTGGATACCTTTGCCGTTGCTTGCTTACGCTTCAGGAATGTCTTCATTTTCAGCCTGGCATTCACATCTGTACTTGTTTAATGCTCTGCTGGTGGTCTCTCCTCTATGGTATGCCAACTGCGATGTTCATCTTAAACAATATTTACACTGATTGGGGACACCAACATGCATGAGGCTCACTAGAAATGAACACAAGAACTCGACTTCACACAAAACCAAATTCAATTTAAGAAAACATTTGTATTTGGGGAAAAAAGAAATGTCTCTGCATTAAGATGACAGGAAAACATGGGTCATGAAGCATGAAAATAGCAGTAATAAAAAGAATGCACAACATCTAAAACTGGCAAAAATGATCATGCTTGAATCCAGTGCTGTTGTTAATAAAGAGCCTCATGTTGCTTCAAGATTTCAACAATGTAAAGTTTTTTCGTTGTTTTAACAAATCCTAGTTTATAATTCTAAGAATCTTCAAGAATCCCACATACTAATACTAATACTAATAATACCCCCCCCCCCAAATACAACCTAAAATGTAACAGCAACAGTGAAGCAATGGAATAATAGATAAAACCAGCAGACAAGCCAGAACATTAAATATTATTTTCATTTAAAATGCATTTTAAAGCTTTTGTCAAAAATTGTTCCATCTCTAGAGTTTTGTTGTTGCATGTCTTCAAGTCATTCCTGACTTATGGTGACTCAATCTAAAGCAATCATGGGGTTGTAGTTTTACAAGGTCTCTAGCCTTCTTTGAGGAGTCCCCAGTAGCACAGTAGGTTAACCACTGAGCTGCTGAACTTGCTGAACTTGCTGATAAAAAGGTTGCAGGTTCGAATCTGGAGAACGGTGTGAGCTCCCAATGTTAGCCCCAGCTTCTGCCAACCTAGCAGTTCAAAAACATGCAAATGTGAGTAGATCAATAGGTAGCACTCCGGCGGGAAGGTAACAGCACTCCATGCAGTCATGCCAGCTACATGACCTTAGAGGTGTCTATGGACAACACCAGCTCTTCAGCTTAGAAATGAAGATGAGCACCAACCCCTAAAGTCGGACACGACTGGACTTAATATCAGGGGAAAACCTTTACCTTTACCTGAGCCTTCTTGGCCAAAGCATTCCACAATATTGTGCTATGACAGTTAAAGTGGTGTCATGTATTCTAATTCGACTTCAGTGTAGACAGTCTGCAAAAGTTTGTTCTGCCAACTTTGTTTTCTCAGTTAGTATCTAACTCTAGAGTGATAAAACACCCCTCTTCATATGTTTCTAGTTAGACCTCCAGGTGCCTCGACCCAAAAAAGAAGACCTTATTTAATAACAGGAGCCTGATTAGGTAGAATGGATGTTTCAGGTAATAAACTTTGAAGGTGACACAAAGGTTCCAAATGTTTACTTATTTAAGTTATTGCTATTGTATTTTATAGGACATGGGAAATACACTTTTGAGATTATTTGCCTCAAGTGCCAAAAAGACACTGCTGATTTTGTATATAATATCCCTTGACTAAAGTGGGAGGAGTCACCATTTGGTACCCCTAGGAAGTCTTAGGATGGCATTATTGAGCAGCATTCATTAGGGTAAGGCAGACAACATCTAGATTTGCAGTGGTTCTTAACCTGTAGGATGTGGACCACCAGTGGTCTGCGAGGATGAAAATCTGGTCCGTGAGCATCCTTCCTCTTTATTTTATTTTATTTTATTTTATTTTATTTCCTCTCCTTTTGCGCCACCTGCCACTCTTCCCTGTCGCTGATCATGGTATATGTTCTTTATCAGAAACTAGAGCTGATGTGGTCTATCCAATGCAATTTTCTGAATCAGCACCCCAAATTGAATCTAAAGTTGACTAAAAACTGATTCGTAATCCCTTTGGTACTAATGCTGGAGAGCGGTCCCTGGTCAAAGTGGTCCCTGGTCAAGTGGTCCCTGGTCAAAAAAAGGTTGGGAACCACTGGTCTAAAGAGACTATTCTAACATGTGAGCTTGTTTCCGAAAAGCATTGCCTTTTCTTGGAAGAGGCAAAAATGTATATTCAAGGTGCAACCCGAATTAACATCATCCTGAGGTAATCCATCTGCGAAATGTGAGATTTCACTCCCCCTGGCCCCCAGCCCCGGTATCCCAGACGTTTCACAGGACTGTTTTATGAACTCTTACCAGTTTATTTTTTAATATTAGAAGATGGAAATAAAGTCCCTTTCTGTTTCTCCATTTTCTTTACCTAGTGAATCATGGGTCCCTTGTTAGTTGCAGGGGAAAGTTGTTTTAATAATTCAGGAACAAGAGCTGGTGCTGAATCAGCATGGAGACCCAAAACGACAAGTTTAATACTGGAAAACATGCTAGAAATAATAATGAAGGGGAGAGGGGGGAAAATATCAAGGTCTCACTTGCGGGCTCTTCATCTTTTTCAGTTAGCCAAAAACTGAGTAATTGATTTAACAAGTGTCATGGAGTATGACATGAGAAATATGTCCTGTTTTTACCAGAAAGAATAAATACAATTTATGTGCTATAGAAGATGATAATTTAGAGTGTTCTGAAGTTTTTGTGAAACTTTGTCTTAAACTAAAGAGTTGTTCCCTCTAAACAATTAATTTGCAGTGATGGGCCTTATCTAGTTAATATAAACCACTTTCTGGATGCTCAAGTGAAGGAATGCCATTGGCAATGGCAGATAGCCCTATAAAGGAACTCTTTGAATACGTTAGTCTCCCATCTTTTCATCACAAATGGTTTTTTCCACATTGTATAGACCAGGGGTCCTCAAACTTTTTAAAAAGAGGGCCAGGTCACAGTCCCTCGAACTGTTGGAGGGCCGGATTATAATTTGGAAAAAAAATGAATGAATTCCTATGCACACTGCACATATCTTATTTGTAGTGCAAAAAAAAAACCCACTTAAAAACAATATGATAATCAAAATGAAGAACAATTTTAACAAATATAAACTTATTAGTATTTCAATGGGAAGTGTGGGCCTGCTTTTGGATGATGAGATAGGATTGCGGTTGTTGTTATGTGCTTTCAAGTAGTTTCAGACTTAGGTTGACCTTGGAGGGCCATATTTATTTATTTATTTATTTATTTCGAGGTTTTATATACCGACCCTCTCACCTTCAAAGAGGGATTCGGACCGGTTCACAACATGTGTTAACATACAAAAAATATCTGGTCCCCAGGCCTTAATGTGAGGACCCCTGGTATAGACCATTGTATATAATGGTGCTCCATGCAGTCATGTTAGCAACATGACCTTGGAGGTGTCTATGGACAACACCAGCTCTTCGCCTTGGAAATGTGCACCAGCCCCCAGTCAGACACAACTAGACTTAATGTCAAGGGGAATCCTTTACCTTTATAGAACTGTGGTTCTGGAATAAGGTTGAACCAGTCTCAAGTCCCTTATCTACCTTAACCAGTGTTTTTCCTAGCTGTTGTTTTCTGTGAGTAAATGAGAACTGACAACCTATACTAGGGGTGTTCAATCTTTTGGTTTCTCTGGGTCACATTGGAAGAAGAAAAATTATCTTGGGCTGCGCACCACCATAAAACTGAAGCCACGTATACATACAAATGGCAAGAGCATATGGAGTGCGGTGGTGCTATGCCTAGTGCAGAATGAACACTTGAATTCTTTTTCACAATTCATTTTATACAACATTGCAACGGAGCCATCCGGTGGTGCAGTGAATTGAACCTTTGTGCTGGCAGGACTGAAGTCTGACATGTTGGAGGTTCAAATCTGGAGAGAGCATGGATGATGTCCCTCTGTCAGCTCCAGCTCCCCATGCAGGGACATGAGAGAAGCCTCCACAAGGATGATAAACAGGAATTAGATGTCAGTGCGTTGTTTCAAATGTCTCTGAGGAACAAATGGAAAAATGTGTTTCAGTGAAATTAAGGGAATTCTCTAATCTGTGTTTATCATGGCACTTACTCAAAATGAAATCACAAGGACAATCAAAATGTGTTTCAGTTCCCGAAGATGGTAGAAACACAGAAGGAAAACCTAACATGGAAATGCAATTCTTATTAAGCATTGGAATGTCAAAATAAACATCTGAAGAATGATGTTCTTAAAGGACTTGTTAGTAATTATTCACTGCCATGCAATATCATTCTGGCTGCTAATCTGGATGGCTTTAAGATGTGAAATGGCCTAGAATGGCTTTTTTGTCTCGTCCACATGACTTTATTTATGTTCACTAGATACATTTAGAAATCCCACAAATACTATTGGCTGTAAACCATCTAGACTCAAATAACTTGCAGTAGTTCTCCAAGACAACAGACAGAGGTTCTTGTTTCTCTAATCTTATTTCAGGAGTATACAGCTGCATTGGTGAGGGAAACCAATCGCCCGTCAGCACCCTCTTCATATACTGCACCCCACAACAGTCCTCCCTGTACCTCTATTTTTTAATCCAAAAGCATCATTCCCCATTGCCATTTTGAGAAAGACTCCAATGGCAGAGTTATTTGGGGCTTTTTGTGTGAAGCTGTGGATGTCTTTATATATTTGGGGTGTGTGAGATTTTTGCATGGTACTGGGTCTGAAATGTCAATTTTTCTTTTAACAAAGAGGCAATTGGGGAGGCTTTATATTGGCAGTGGTTTTCAAGCCCTTCTAAACGGAGGTTCAAGGCCACATGTGTTTCCCCTGGCCAAGTCCAAACTGTTCCATGGCCAAGCTATTTTAATAAGACCTTTCATATTTATTCACGAGGGTGTCCCAGCTGTTCAATCCAATCCAATCAATCCATGAAGATGGTCAGGAATTTCTAGCAGTATTGTAACTTTGCTATTGGAGCTCATTCTACTGTTGCCAAGTGGCAAGCCAAATTGCTGAGGTTACCATGGTTTATTACTTCTGTTTCCGTCCCCACCGCCTCCACCTTTCTGGTATCCCATCTTATTTTTGGTATGAAGGAAACGTATTTATAATCTTTAAATACTGTAGAACAATTTCCACTTTTTTATTCTGTTGAGACTTCTCCAAACCATTTTATATCCAATACCTGGCCACCATCCAAGGCTCAGTGGGAATCCCATGTGTGTGGGAAACTCCAGGTGTGCAGGGCTGTGTTTTGCCATGTAACTGCTCAGTGAATTAGATAAATTCAAGGAGGATCGGTATGTCTATGGATATATGTTCTCAGGAAGTTTTCTCTCAGGTTGTGCTATTCATACACCTATTGCTGGGGTACACCTGGATTCACCCTTTGTCTTTCCAGAACAGGTGTTCAAGAAGGATTCAACCATTTAAATACAGTACTATTTGCTTCCCCACACCCCATTGGTCTTTAAAGTTTGAGAAAGGCTTGAATCAAACAGATAGTTCAAACCTGTTGGCCAAGGGCCAGCTCAAAATCTATGGATGGCCACTGTGGAAAGTGGCCATCCATAGATTGGACTTGCTATGGAATGCCAAATTCGATTAGAATTGAATGTGTTGGCTTTAATTTGTGGAAACCCTATAAAGGCCATGGCTTTCTTGATGGAATCCATCTACCTCTACTACAGTCTCCTTATTTTCTTACTGCCTTCCACTTTACTAAGCATTTTCATAATTTCCAATGAGTCACTAATGCATCTGTTTATTCATCTCAGCTTCTGATGAGACCTCAGGCTTGATTTCTACTAACACACAGCCTCCGTTTAAAAGCCTTCTTTGGAAGCTTTTAAACAGAGGCTGGATGGCCATCTGTTGGGGGTGCTTTGAATGCAATTTTCTTGCTTCTTGGCAGGGGGTTGGACTGGATGGCCCACAAGGTCTCTTCCAACTCTATGATTCATTAATTTGTCTTTTAAGCAGTCCTTGATATACATAGAACTCTCCTCCAGCATTATTCAGATTCTCCCTTTCACATCCATGCAGAAACTGAAAATACTGTGGTGTGGATGATCCTGACTTTGGTATTCAATGATACATCTTTACAATTGAGGCTTTCAGCTAGTTCTTTCATAGACATGTTTTTCATACCCAGACATGATCATTGTTGATGTTTTGATAAGAGAGTTAAAATTACAACTAACAAATACAGTAAGAACCTTATTTGCCAGAGAATACGATTTCATCATGATTGAAGTTACCTGAAACCCTGGATACAACCAAACACCACTACATTACTTGGCTTCTGGCTCCACCATAATATAGAATTGAGCTAGAAGACCTAGAGATTCCTAGAGAGGTATCATCTCTAGAAATGTGCTAGGCCCTCCAAGAAGACTCTACTATGGTACTTTCCAAGGAAAACATACCAAAGAATTTCCTAGAGAACCTAGCAAATTTCTAGAGGTACCCTTTTCCCCCAGACATGGGTAAGTGAAACTATAAATATGTTTTCTGCACTTACACGGGTCTTACTGTATCTAAAATCACAGATTAAAAAGTGTATTGAAACAAACATAATACAACAAGCAGTAATAAGATATATTAAAGAATGGCTTATTTCAAGAAAGCTTGTAGAAATATGTTTGATATGTGAACGTGAGGACAACTAGAGACTCTATCCCAAAGGCATGAGGAAAGGAGGGGAAAGCAGAAGAAAGCATCCTTAAGAGTGGGGACACAACTTGCCCTGACAAAATATGTTTTGGGGGATGACCAGCAATCCCACGACATTTTGCTGTCCTCTGCTTCCAACCACTTTCTTCAATCAGTAGAAAGGACTCCTGAAAATGGACTCTTCTGACTTCCTTTGCACATTGGCAAGACGAATTCCCATGGGCAGCCACCAGAAGTGGATGTACATTATAGGATGGTCTCTGAGGGACTCTGCTTTGCCATGTATGAAGATGGTAAGAAAACAGGGGAAAATAGGGTGGGATAAAGTCCTAGCTCTATGCTGTAAAGGAGCTCCATAAACAAGGTATCTCCACTGAGAAAACTTTGCCGCATGTGGCATTCTTGGGGACCACATCATTCTGAAGTGCCACACATACAGCAGTTTGCTTTGATTGAAGCATGAGAACCTGGGAGAACTGCAGATTCCCCCAAAAATGCTTGTACTGAGAAAAACAAATTCACTGACATATACTCCTTGACTAACTCATAATTAAGATGAAAAAGCTCAAGAATGCTGCAAGACAACTAAAAAGATTTCATTGCAATTTTATTTACCTCTATTTTTTCCCTCCTCAGAAGTACTTCTATCAGATTGTATGAGAACAGTATGTGTGTGGGAAGTGGGAGAGAATTTCTTGCTACATCCTCCATTAAGCATTTCAACCAAAAACCCTGGCAAAAAGAGGTTTCTCTTGAACCATGCAAAAAAGGAGGACTCTCTTGTCCAATGTCAAGCCAGATCAGAAAATGGCAAAACTGTTTTGTTTTGTTTTTTGTTTTGCTACAGAGAACTAGCTACGCTTTTGGTTTCCAGGGGAGTCCAAAAGTTGAGAAAAAGACAGTTAAAACTGTTAAAATATCACTTTCCCTCCCCTTTGGGATTTGTTCTCCAAAACAGGTCAGCATTTTGGCCATTCTCCTGGAGAGAAGCATGAAATCCTTTTAAGTGAATCACTTCCCATTTCCCCTCTAACCACACAAGAGTTTCCTTCTTCTTCATTACCAAGAATGTCAGAATCTTGGGAATGCAGAAAACAACTGGAGCCACATGGTCCTCTAAAAATACAGCCTCTCCTGTGCTGGCAATGACCAAAGGGTCAAACAAGTTTCTTGCTTGCTCTTCCCCCCCCCCCCCCCCTCTTCACTTTTCACTAGTTTCCTCATACACACTGTTGTCTTTACTGAATAGCAATTGATACCTTAAAGTAACTGTTTATCTCATGACTCTATATTCTGGTTCTGGAGAGAGAATGAATAAACAGAGCAATATTACACTGAGAATAAAAAAAAGACATATAACCAAGTGTTGGAACTCAGGACTGTAAGAAGCTGCTTTGCATTGACTTAAAATAATAGATTCATAGAGTCAAATAGCATACAAAAGATCATTTAGTCCAACCCCCTGCATAGGTGTCCAAAGCTAATGGACCCTGAAAGAGGGACATCTAATTTCTGTTTAAAGGCCTCCAATAAAACAAAAACGACCACTTTCTGGAGGAGTCAATTCTGCTCTCAAACAGGACACTCTTCGTAATGTGTAATCAGTATTTTCCTTACTGAAATTTGAGCTAGAACGTTGGCCTATCATACTGAATGTTGTCAACCGTGGCTAGCAGAAGCTTTCCATAGTTTCAGATCATAGTCATCCCAGCACAACCATGGCATGTGCTCTATTATCTTAACAGAAGTATATTACTAATAGCACTACTGCTACAACAACAACAACAACAACAACAACAACTTTATTTTTATGCCATGCCTTCATCTCCCTGAAGGGATTCGGGGAAGCTTACAGAGGGACATGCCCAACAAAACAGGTTAAAATATGCATCGAAAAACAAGCAATATCAAACATAAATAAACATTATAAAAACAATTAAAAGCTATCATGGCTGAGCAAATAAAGTGCTGGGTTCAGTTCATAATTACTAAGTGCAATGAATTACTATGGCAGGAGGAGAGCATTAAGAAGGGACTTTTCATAGAAGAAATAGAGGGATAATGATAATTTTGCTCCTCACCCTTGTACCTATTACTATTCACTTGGCCAAAGAAAGAAGATGAACAAGAAAAAGAGTAAGTAAAGAGATAAGAATTATAATATAATATTCCCACAATATGGAGTGGGTTTAGTAAGTGCCTGACAGTACATCTCCACTGGTGGTGGAGATGTACATGTGGCTACCAAGATGGCAGCCAATATCATTGGTGGGAATAAGTTGCCTATCCTAGGAAATGATTTTGCAGATGTTATCATTGTTGGTTAGTTCCGACTAGAATTATTGGAAGAGACCATAAAAACTATCCAGTCCAGCACACAGTTATTCAGGGCCAGCTCGCTCTGTATAATTCCATTAGCATTTTATTATTTGTTTTAAAATGTTTTTGTTATTTTCATTGCATTACTATGTTATTATTAAGCATTTTTATTTGATGTTATTGTCTGTTATATATGTACTTTTGCTTTATTGTCATTGTTTGGGCTTGGCCTCATGTTTGCCACCCCAGGGAGATGGTGGCGGGGTATAAATAAAATTATTATTATTATTATTATTATTATTATTAATCAACCCTCCATTTAAAATTCTCCAGAGAAGGATACTCTACATTCTCTAAGAAAACATCTTCCACTGTCAGATCTTTTCCCATCAAGAAGTTCTTTCTAATATTCATGTGACTTCTCCTTTCCTGCAATTTGAATCCATTGCTCCATGCCCTAGTCTCTAGAGCAGCATAAAACAAGCCTGCTCCATTGTTAATATGACATCCCTTCAAATATTTAAACATGGCTCTTCCTAGCCTTCTCTTCTCTGAGCTTAACATACCCAGGTCCCTAAGCTGCTCTTCATGGGGCTTGGCTTCCAGATCTTTGACCATTTCATTTTTCCCCCCTTTGGATCCGTTCTAGCTGGTCAATTTATTTATTTAGTATTTATTTATTATATTTGTATCCACCCTCAGTTCTTAGGCGACTCAGGGTGGTTTACAATGACAATATATTTCCTGATCTATTGAGGCTCTTAGCAGAATAAGATGAACATTGGGAAGAAGCCTCCATATATGCTTTGAGGGCTGGACCTAGAAGCCTGGAGAATGGAGCAATCTTTAATCCTTCAAAGTTGTGGCCATTCTCTCAAACTTGTCTTCAGGGGCAGCTCAGGCTGGAAGCTGTTTGAAACCCGCAAAATGTGGAGATGTAAACACTAGCTGATGTGGATGAATGCCTATTTTTGTCAAATGTTTTGGTGATGGAGGATGTGAGACGTGGCAGATAGCCCTGGAAACAGAGACTAAACAGTGTGTGCCAGAATAGACACTCTGGCTATTAAGGGAGGTCTAGAGGGGAGCACAGTGACTAGATGATCTAAGTTACTCCCTTTTCAGCCGGGAGATACAAAAGCTGCCAACAAAAACGTTAAGGTTTGACAAGACTTGGCAAAAGACAGAGAGAGAAAGAGAGAGAAGGCATAAATCAGTATTTGTAAGTTATAAGGCCTTCCAGAAGATGTGACAAACCCTAAAAAAGTATGGAAAAGCCTGCGTGGCCCACAGAAAATTACTCCTTGTGCCTGGACCTGCCAAAAGAAAGGAAGCATGAAAAAAAATGCACAAGAGATTTGCCAGTGCCAGACACACCATTTCATTTAATAAGCACACCTCATAAAATGCTGAAAAAAATTAATGATTGTAATATACTGTATGCATATTATAAATAGTGACTCGTTTTGAAAGCAGCGAGAGTATAATACTGCTGCAGGGACTGAAAAGTTATGGAGATGGCGATAAAACACCCAAAGTCAAAAGACATTAATAAAATAAAATGGTAATAAGAAGTTACTGCTTCACACTCATGAGAGGTTTTCATCTTCAAAGCCCAATACTAGCAGTGATGGTAGTTCATGTTCCAGTTTTACGGTTACCAGGTAGAAGGGCTCTTCAAGACTTTCCATGTTCCACGCATATAGTGGGAGCTGAGAGTTATAGCATTGGTTGGCAGAGCTGAGCAAAGAACAGATTGAGGTAGAACAGCAAATGGTGCCCACTAGCCAAGGTACATATATATAAAGCCAACAAGGTTATTTTGGTACCCAAGGCAAACAATTTTTAAAAATTCCACAAGCACTTCTCATATTTCCTGGTAGTATTAGAAACCCTCCCAATAATAATAAATTAAATAACTAACCATTTGTTGCCCTTTCACAATGGCCAAAATCCAGAATTCTGTTGGTGACCTATGCTGGCATGGCCTCCTATTGAGCCAGCATATATGCTTTCATGTTGATTGCTCAAGGAGATGTTGGGAAACATGAATGATGGTACAAGGTCTCACATACAGAGTAGTGAAAGTGACAAGGCCACAATAGAATCTAACACAGAAAATATGTTTAGTCTTATTTGCAGAACATATAAAGTAGCTTTTTCTAATGATACTTGTGCTCAGTCAAATGAAAGGTCTTAGAGAGAGCAGAGAAGAAAGAGAAAAATATCTGCAGGGTAGAATGGAGCAGGAACTCAAAGGAAACAAATAGAAAGTCATCACAATCCACACCAGTAATTATAGAATATAGGCAGATGCAGATTGCTAATTGTAACAAAAACTTCCTTGCACAGCGGCAGTTCTTACAGTCAACCATTTCAGCACTGAAGAAGGACAGATGAAGTATTACTCTCGGTCCCTGCTCTTGGTCCTGCCTCCTTCGCAGGCGCAGTTGGTGGGGACGAGAGATAGGGTCTTTTCAGTGGTGGCTCCTCGGCTATGGAACTCTCTCCCCAGTGATATTAGATTAGCCTCTTTCCTCCCGACTTTCAGAAAAAATGTGAAAACATTTCGGCAATTAATACAGTGCAATAGATGACTTGGGTTCATGCGTAACAATCATTGGAATGGTCTGACTTTGCTTGTGGATAATGTGATTTTATAGCTGTAAGTGGCATTGTTTATGTTTTAATTGCTTTTAACCTCCTTTAGATTTTTAACTAAATGTTATTTAATTGTTGAATTGTTTAAGGCATTGAATTTTGCCTCTGCTATAAACTGCCTTGAGTCCTTTACGGGGTCGAGAAAAGCGGGATATAAATATAGCAAATTATTATTATTATTATTATTATTATTATTATTATTACCAGAATGACTCAGATTTGCATTTTGTTTGTGGTTCTTTTCATCCTCCCTTTCCCTCATACATCTTTTCTCACTCTCTTTTCTTCCTTTCTTTCCTTCTTCCCTTGCATTCCCTTGTTCACCTTTCCCCACTTCTTTCTTTCTACCTATCCCTTCCTTTGTCTTCCCTTCTTTTTCTTTCTTCCCTCCTTCCCTTCCTCTGTCTCTTCTCTCTTCCCTTCCTTTGTCTTCCCTTCTTTCTCTTTATTTTCTTTCCTCATAGCTTTTCTCTTTTCCTTTCTCTTTCTACCATACATTTCTTGTCTTTAATGTTGGGTTCTTCAAGCTTGATTCAATAAAATACAAAGGAGTTGAAGGCAGCAACAGAATTCAATTTATTCAGATCTGGTCAGGTTGGACTTTAGGGGTAAACAGTTCCCAAATCTAATATGCTTTCAAGGTACAAGCATGGGCACAATATATAAAATCATGTACATCTGGTAATATGACAAACAGATGTGATAGATGAACTTTTAGGATCTGTGGTGTCGTTAGGGAAAGGGGCTCATCCACTCCTGGCTATGAATAGTAAAAGTTTAAAATCCATGAATCTCGGCTGTGGATTGGCAGAACTCCCTGGCTGGAGGTGAAATGATTGATTGAAATAAGGGTGCATCTACAATATAGAGTTAATGCACTTTGAGACCACTTTAACTGCTATAACTCAATGCTATTCTGAATTATCTCTCTCTCTTCTTCCTTTCTTTCCTTTGTCCCATGCATTCTGAATACTGAAAGTTGGTTTAATGGTAACATGTTGCCACTCTCAGGGCCCTTCCAAATATGACCTATATCCCAGGATCTGATCCCAGGTTTTCTGCTTTAAACTGAGTTATATGAGTCTGTGGTGTTGGAGGATAATATGTGGTATTGGAGGGAAATTCTAAGAGTGCTTTGGAATGCAAGAAGATCAAACCAGTCCATACTCCAGGAAATAATGCCCGACTGCTCACTGGAGGGAAGGATATTAGATGCAAGGATGAAGTACTTTGGCCACATAATGAGAAGACAGGAAAGCTTGGAGAAGACAATGATGCTGGAGGAAATGGAAGGAAAAGGGCAGAGGGGCCGACCAAGGGCAAGATGGATGGATGGATGGATGGTATCCTTCCAGTGACTGGCTTGACCTTGAAGGAGCTGGGGGTGGCGATGTCCAACAGGGAGCTCTGGTGTGGGCTGATCCAAGAAGTCACGAAGAGTCAGAAGCAACTGAATGAATAAACAACAAACAACATATGAGTCTGCACTGCTAGATAAGCTGGAATAAACAGAAAACCTGTGATCAGATCCTGGGATATAGGGTCGGTCTGGAAGGGCCCTCAGTGGCTCCCATAATCAGTGGTTCACTATTTTTCAAGTGCATAAATGTTTCTTGTAACATGGAAAAAGCTAATGCTGTTGCCAGTTATTTTGCAAAAGAAATGTTCTGCCTTAACTACCTCACGCCCTAAGTAAATCCAGCTATTGATTTCCTAAAAGCGGGTACGTAATCATGTAAACAAAATGTTGATAGTCCTCCATATTTTTTTAAAATCCCAACACATTGCAGTTAACATATAAGAAATAAAATACGCATTGGCAGGAAAAAGGACAACATAAAAAAACACAGAATCTCAAGTTGCTTGTTTGATTTGAAACAAAACCTTTGAGCTTCTAAAATTACACAAAAGTGTCCCAATATGGATGAAAAGATTAAGCACGTAATTTGAAACTGACCATATGTGTTATTATTTATGATTAGTCAAAATGTTACGTTTTGCTTACAAATCTCTTTTCTTTCCTTTGCCTCTTTTTTCATGTCTCTTCTAATTTCCTGAGATTAAAAGGTGGTCTTTAGAGTATATGGCTGTTTTTAATTACATAATCTAGCCAGTTTCCCATGATGAACACAATGCCTGCACTGTTTGTGGATTCCCAAGACTTTGGATCACATACAGCGTGGATCTTGTCACAATTGTTTTTAGCTCTATAAAATCTCACAGGTGTATGCTTCTTTTAAAATATATATATTCATTTTCAAGGTATTCATTAACAAAATTTAACAATATGAAAAATTGCCCTCTTGGGTTTAGCTGGATACAATCATTGTAAGATATCCTAAATTTCTCAGATTTATCTCAATGCATTCTTCCAGACGTCTACATACAGTAGCTATAAAAACCTTCTTTTTGTGAAGTTGGATAACTAAAGTATTTTTCTTCCCTTTCAATATGAAAATAATATTCTTTCACAATATTCATTCCACATTCAAACGTCCCAAAGTGTACAGGACTTATTCTTCAAAGAAAAAGTGGGCCCTTCTGAAGGCCTGTTTTCTGCGCACACATACACACACAGAATACATTTTTTTGTGCAAAAAAATATTTTGTGCAAAAAAATTAAGGATTTTTTTTTTTACAGAATAGTTTCCCTGCAACACTTTGTGATAGAAAGAGTTGCAGGGAAACAATTGACAAGATTTGTTGTGTTTCCCAATGAGATTCCCTAGCCATGAAGAAACTAGTATCTCAACATGCTGACATTATAAATATTCTTTCCATACCTATGGTGAAGTCAGTCTGGCTAAAATCTTGTTGGTTAATCCTAGTGAGAGTAGACTAGACATTTACAAACTACATCCCTGTCAGCCTTCTTATTCATAAACTATTCCCTACTGAATTGTCCATTTTGTTATTAATAGTCATATGTTTGGGTTGCTGTGAGTTTTCCAGGTTGTATGGCTATGTTCCAGAAGCATTTTCTCCTGATGTTTCACCCACATCTGTGGCAGGCATCCTCAGAGGTTGTGAGGTCTGTTGGAAACTAGGCAAGTGAGGTTTATATATCTGTGGAATGTCCAGGGTGGGAGAAAGCACTCTTGTCTGCTTGAGGCAAGTGTGAATGTTGCAATTGGCCACCTTGATTTTCCTGCCTGGGGCAATCCTTTGTTGGGAGGTGTTAACTGGCCCTGATTGTTTCATGTCAGAAATTCTCCCGCTTTTTTTTAGTGTTTCTCTCTATTTACTGTCCTGATTTTGGAGGGTTTTTTTCGTACTGGTAGCCAGATTTTGTTCATTTTCATGGTTTCCTCCTTTCTGTTGAAATTGCCCACATGCTTGTGGGTTTCAATGACCTCTCTATGTAGTCTGACATGGTGTTTTTTTAGAATGGTCCTGCATTTCTGTTATTTATCCAAAATCTCATCTGATCTAACAGTGGTTTAAATCTGTTATTATTGCTTTGGCTCATATAGCTAATAAAGAATTTCCATGTATCCTCAAACATGTATTTCTCCTCTCTCTAATCCTACATGGTATGTTAAATTTTTCAGATGAAGCCATGGCCCATATTCTGTTTAACCAATTCTGTATATATAATTTTTTTAATTTTCCCTCATAGTTCAATTATCTCCTTCCTTGCAGTGCATACCAGAAGTGATATTTTATTTGGTAGATTCTCATATTTGTTTTTGAATAAGCAGAGATAAGCAGTAATGCTCCTCTAAAATGGACTCTAAAGTAGACCTCTCCTCTTATTATTTGCTTTATCCAGTTGTTTCATCAAGTTATCCACAAGTACAAAGTTCAACAATCTATTGCTGCTACTTTCCATATACAGCTGCAGTTTCCATGCTGGCAGCCAAAATTCAAGACGGCAAGTAGTTCTGCTTTACAGTTTATGAAAACTGAAAACAGTCAGAATTATGTAGTTTTTGAAACAGTTTGTCCAGTAAATGACCAACAGAGGCTGAACAATTATCTTTCAGGAGTACTATGATTGGGTATTTCTGCATGGCATCGGTTGGATGGGATGACCCTTGTAGTTTCTTCCAACTCTATAACTCTCTCACACTTCAAGATATACACTTGGCTTGGTTGGGAGAAACACAAATCTCCTTTCCCACATGCCCATCTCTGTAGAAGCCTGGGGAGTTGCCAAATACTTCATTAAGTGTAGCAACTATATTAGAAGACTAGGCCAACCTTCTAGATGTCCTTCTTGTCTATCAGGTGCAAGGGAGTGTTGGAAGGCAACATAGCTCTCTCTTCTCCTTTTCCTCCAAACTGTGAATGTCAGCTGGGACACCCATGCAGCCTCCTGCTGAACATCAAGTCCAGCTCATTCATCAGCATGGCATGGAGTTGTGAACTTTTGAACCCAATCTGCAGCAATTAGCAAGTGATAAAATATTTGGTTCAGGGAAAAAGGCATCCACCTGCTTCCTTTGCACAGCAGCAGAGCAGGCCAATATTTTTCCTTGCCAGTTGGCAAGCCTAATCATGGAGACACATCCTATATAGGACATGAGGGACTGGACAGACAAAACTTGTGAAAATTTTTATTTAATATTCCAAGTTACTTGTTATAATGTTTCATGAATAATTTCACAGGAGCTGTCTTCATAGACCTGTCAGCGGCTTATGATACTGTAAACCATCACCTCCTCCTGAGAAAAAAAATGTATAATATCACAAAGGACTACCACCTCACCCGCCTCATAGGAAACCTGCTACAAAACAGGAGCTTTTTTGTTGAGTTCTAGGGCCAGAGAAGCAGATGGCAGAAAGCACGCTGCCTCAGGGGAGCGTGCTTGCTCCATCCATGTTCAACATTTACACAAATGACCAGCCACTGCCAGAAGGGACAGAGAGTTTCATGATCGTGCCATTACCGCTCAAGCAGGGAGCTTTGAGATGGTTGAACAGAAGCTCCCCGAAGCTCTAGGAGCTCTTACTGCCTATTACAGGGAAAACCAGCTGATCCCTAATCCATCTAAAACACAGACATGTGCTTTTCACCTTGAGAACAGACAAGCATCCTGAGCTCTGAGGATGACCTGGGAAGGAATCCCACTGGAGCATTGCAAAACACCCAAATATCTGGGAGTCACTTTGGACTGTGCCCTGGCCTACAAGAAGCACTGCCTGAATATCAAGCAAAAAGTGGGCACTAGAAATAATATCATACGAAAGCTGACTGGCACAACCTGGGGATTACAACCAGACACAGTGAAGACATCTGCCCTTGCGCTATGCTACTCTGCTGCTGTGTATGCATGCCCAGTGTTGAACACATCTCAACATGCTAAAACAGTAGATGTAGCTCTTAATGAAACATGCTGCATCATCACGGGGTATCTGCGCCCTACACCACTGGAGAAATTACACTGTTTAACCGGTATTGCACCACCTGACATCCACCGAGAAGTAGCAACCAATAGTGAAAGGACCAAGGCAGTGACATCTCCAGCTCATCCCCTGTTTGGGTATCAGCCAGCACATCAATGACTTAAATCAAGAAATAGTTTTCTAAGATCTACAGAAACACTCGCTGGAACACCTCAGCAAGCGAGAGTCCAAAAGTGCCAGGTTCAAACCCAGAACCTCAACCAATGGGTGATACCAAATGAGAGACTCCCCACTGGGCACACAGAAGACTGGGCGACTTGGAAGGCACTGAACAGACTGCGCTCTGGCACCACGAGATTCAGAGCCAACCTTAAGAAATGGGGTACAAAGTGGAATCCACGACATGCAAGTGTGGAGAAGAGCAAACTACAGACCGCCTGCTGCAATGCAACCTGAGCCCTGCTACTTGCACAATGGAGGACCTCCTTGCAGCAACACCAGAGGCACTCCAAGTGGCCAAATACTGGTCAAAGGACATTTAATCAACTACCAAGCTTGCAAACTTTGTGTTTTGTTTGTCTGTCTGTCTGTTTGTTTGTTAAAAAATGCAGTGCAACTAACTAACACGATAAATAAAATAAAATGAATAATTTATTTCTATTTTTGGTTACAGTGGTAAAAACACATTATTCTCATTATTTTCCCTTACTTTTTGTGGACAAGATGGCTAAGGTAGAACTAGAAAATGTGTGTCAAGATGCTGTAGGTAAAGGTAAAGGTTTTCCCCTGAAAATTAAGTCCAGTCGTGTCCGACTCTGGGGGTTGGTGGTCATCTCCATTTCTAAGCCAAAGAGCCAGCATTGTCCGTAGACTCCTCCAAGATCATGTGGCTGGCACGACTGCATGGAGTGCCGTTACCTTCCTGCTGGAGCGGTACCTATTGCTGTACTCACATTTGCATGTTTTCGAACTGTTAAGTTGTCAGAAGCTGGGGCTGACAGTGGGAGCTCACACTTCTCCCCGGATTCGAACCTGTGACCAGCTCAGCGGTTTAACCCACTGTGCCACTGGGGGTTCAAATGCTCTTTAAAAGTCACTTTTAAAATTAACTAGAAAACTATATTGATCACACTAATAAAGTATTTTGCTTCCCACATGTTGAAATGTAACTGCATTGCACCCCAATTACAGAAAAGATGCAGATACTGTTTTACTTGTGCTTTGCTACAGCAACATCTGGAGAAAGATTTGTGTACCTGTGACTTAAGTGATAACTGTTCAAAAAGGCCATGCTCTTAAATGGCACCAAATATCTCCATTAAAATAATATTTGTATATA
Organism: Anolis sagrei; assembly: GCF_037176765.1. NCBI lineage: Eukaryota > Metazoa > Chordata > Lepidosauria > Squamata > Anolidae > Anolis > Anolis sagrei. The sequence continues at coordinate 27,759,000 of NC_090021.1, read as the reverse complement.
TTGTATATATAGAGCTTTTCTTTTAAATGTCTATCAACCTTCTATATGAGGAAAGCTATGCATCAGCAACTTTTTAAATCCACATTTTCAAGGAGCTATCCAAAGTGTTGAACTTTAAGCCAAAGATGTTCAATACATTGGCTAGGTTCTTTAGAGTTCAGATTTAAACCAGGAATGAATTCATCCCTCCACTGAAATGAGAGACACTATCTGCCACTGCTTTTTATAAAAGAAGTCCAGACTAAATGAGATAAATCCAAAATTACATCATCCCCCCTTTTAAAAAATGTTTAAAAGCAGCCTGGAGGGAAGACACCATGGTGTTGAGGAAGAATGTTCAACTCATTTCTTGTGCTGTTTTGTTGGGAAATGTGGGACATAGTATTAAATCTTCCAAGCAGAGTATTCAGATTAGCAATGCAAAAGCTAAACAACCCCAGAACTATGCCCATCTTGTTACAGGACAGTGAATATTTTCAACTACCAGTTGCTTGTTTGTATTAACTTTAAAGGACAGAAATTAACCTAATAATGGAAGTGATTCCAGAAAAAATCTAGATGGAAGTGATCCCAGAGAAAATTTAGTATTAACTGACTAATGCTAGATTTTCTCTGAGATCACTTCCATCTAGATCAGTGGTTTCCAAACTTTGGTCTGTGGACCACCACTGGTCTGCAAGAACTACAATATGGTCTGCAGACTCACCATTACAACACCGTTGCAATGAGAGTGACTGGTCTCACAAAACCCTCTTATAGTGCCAAGGCAACAGGGATGTCGGGGAGAGGTTGACTACCCAAGAAAGGTGTGACAACAAGCTTCCTCACTGCTGCTTCTCCTCCTCTTCCCTTTCGCTGAGCAAAGCCATTCCATGCGGCACCTGGAAGTTGAGGCACCTTTGTGTCTTCATTTTCAGGCCTGTTCCTGGGGTTATTTGGGGTGCTGGTTCAGAAAATTACATTGGACAAACCAAATCAGCTCTAGATTATTAAATATGGTTTTCTGTGGGTGAGCAGATGGCAACTACTGGATGACACACAAAACTAGAGCTGATGTGGTCTATCCAATGCAATCTTCTTAATCAGCACCCCAAATAACCAAATTAAATTTAAAGTTGACCAAAAACTGATTCGTAACCCTTTTGGAGCTAATGTTAGAGAGTGCTCCCTGGTCAAAGTGGTCTCTGATCAAAGTGGTCCCTGGTCAAGTGGTCCTGATCAAAAAAGGTTGGGAACTACTGATCTAGATTTTCTCTGAAATTTCTCTTCCATTATTAGGTTAATTTCAATCTGTAAAAGTATCTAGTATTAACTGACTAATAGCAAAGACCTTCGACCTCACAGGGAAAAAAAAGACAAGAGTTTGAAAACTTTGCCTGTTTCAATGTCCGTCCTACAGCATCTAACAGTAAAGAAACAAGCTTCTTCTTCATGAAGCATATAAATGTAGTTTCAATTATGAACTTTTCTGCATAATGAAACACCTGGTCCCATGGGAGAGAGAGAAGGAGAAATCAAATTCACGTTAGAATGATGCAGGAAGAGAGTTTGCATTATAAAACAAATACAGGAAGTCACCATAATGCAAATTAGCAATTAGTGAGTACAGGCAAGCAAAGGTTGCCAACATTTTTTTTCTATGATGAAAACCAGTCTTTCCCAAGTGGCCCTGTGAAAATATTCTGACGCTTACATGTTACCTATAAATTGTTAGCTCTGACCAGAGGTGGGAGATTACCTTCAATGGGAAAATGCCACAAGAGGAAATCATGAAAAAACTTTTGCTAGAATTTAGATCCCAATCACAACCATCTTTCACAACACTTCCTATTGGCTTTGACATGGTTGGTTTCCTTTACCCTGTGTAACTATACCAGTGCAGGCCTTGGCATCAAGAGGTAAAACAGCTGTCAGTTCAACAGTCATGAAAGAAGAAAGACATTTGAGAAAGTGCTCACAGCTGGCCGGTTTGGTTTTCCTTTTATATTCCATCATGTGTAACCATGGGGAAAGTGTAACTGATAATATATTGCACCAACAGAAATCCAAATTAATTTTTAAAATACACACACACAGAGCAGAGTATCACCTTATAGATTTCCCTTGTCACATCAGTTGCTTCCATTGAGTGAAAGTACTGGCGCACAACGGCATCAAACAAATCCCGTATGATGCACAATCTTGGACAAATACAATGTTGCTACAAAGCAACTGTAATTGCATAACTTCATAGTGAATTCCAGCCCAAGCCCCACAAGCCTTGCTTACAATATCCACAATTTCACTTACTCATTTTCCAAAGGAATGAAATCCCCTACTTGGAAGTTTTTGTGGGCTTTTCTAGGTATGATTCCATGGTATACCTCTTGCCCAGTGGTTCCCAACCTTTAGTCCTCCAGGTGCTTTGGACTTCAGCTCCCACAATTCCTAACACCTGTTAAGCTGGCTAGGATTTCTGGAAGTCCAAAACACCTGGAGGACCAAAGGTTGGGAAAGACTGCTCTAGCCCAGTCCAGTTGTCCCATCACATTTGCAGTTTTGACTTTTGAGAATTTGGTTATTTGTGAATTTAATTAAAATGTTCTCTCTAGAAATCTCTAGGTCAGCCAGTGTGACTCTATGGTCAACTATCTTTGGTCATGCTGGAGAACCTAGAGATTTCTAGAGAGAACACCCCTGTAGCAATCTCTAGGCCTCCCAGTGAAATTCCACGATCAGTTTCCAATAGAAGTCAACCATAACGTCATGTATTTGGGCTTGGCCTCTTGTAAGCTGCACCGAGTCCTGTGGGAGATGGTAGCGAGGTATAAATAAAAGATTACTATTATTATTATTATTATTATTATTATTATTATTATTATTATTATGCTAGAAACCTAGAAATGGCATTATCTCAAGTTAAAAAATAAATTTCTTTATCGGTAGGTTTTCACTTTCATGGGGATGCTGTGCCCCAACCCCAGTGAATGTGAAGGACTGATTGTATAATCAAAATATAGGGTTCATTATAACCACAATTTCAGGTATCCACTGGATCAGTGCTTCTCAACCTTCCAAATGCCACGACCCCTTAGTACAATTCCTCATGTTGTGGTGACCCCCAACCATAAAATTATTTTTGTTGCTACTTCATAGCTGTAATTTTGCTACTGTTATGAATCGTAATGTAAATATCTGATATGCAGGATGTATTTTCACTCACTGGGCCAAATTTGCCACAAATACCCAAATGAATACTGGTGGGGTTGGGGTGGTGGTGGTGTTGATTTTGTCATTTGGGAGTTGTAGTTTCTGGGATTTACACTTCAAAGAGCATTCTGAATTCCACCAGCAATGGAGTTGAACCAAACTTGGCACACAGAACTCCCATGACCAACAGAAAATACTGGAAGGGTTTAGTGGGCATTGAACTTGAGTTTTGTAGTTGTTGTTCACCTACATCTAGAGAGCACTGTGGACTCAAACAATGATGGGTCTGGACCAAACTTGTCATGAATACTCAATATGCCTAAATGTGAACACTGGTGGAGTTTGGGGAAAATAGACATGACATTTGGGAGTTGTAGTTGCTGGGATTTATAGTTCACTTATAATCAAAGAGCATTCTTTGATAGTTTTGGAGTTGTTGTTCAACTACATCATCTAAATTTTTAAAAAAGGAAAAGAAGGCTAATGAAAATCCAAGAAGATGCAGCTGTTTGAAAATCAACCCTCTAGTGGCCAGAAGATTAAGTAAAGTTTGCAGAGCTTGATGAAAGCCAGTGCATTTCGGCAAGTTTTATTTGTTTAGGCAATAAAAAGAGGAATCACATTTGTGTTGAAACTGGGTGCTACCAAGATTCAGATAATTTTGTGTGCTGCAGGGGCAGGGTTGGAAAGGGTAGAAGACTTTAGCCAAGGAATGCCTCTCCAATCACGAAAGCGGCATAAACAGAAGGCGCACTTCTTGATGGCTTGAAGTGGTTTCGTAAATGAAGTCCAAATATGTAATAGCTCCCCTCAGTTTTCGACAAGAAGATTTATTCAAAAATAAATTTCAGTAAAGAGGGGGGGGGGGGGTGTGGCGAGAAAAAGGGAAGAAAGAGAGAGAGAGAGAGAGAGATTTGAAAGCTGAATTATTGCCAAGACCTGAAGCAGCCAGCTTCCACAGAGACAGCTGCAACATTTCAGGGTGTAAAGTCAGCACATTTCCACAGTCGTTGCTGCCAGAGACCACAAAATGGTTTCAAACAAGGGCTCACTTCATGATATTTTTGTCCTCTCTCTCTCTCGCTCTCTCTCTCTTTTTCTTCCTCTTTCTCAACCTCTCCCTCCCCAGGTTTTTAAAAGACAGTCCTTGCTCTGCTGAGTGGGCAGCGTGCATTAAGCTCGCAGATTAATGAAAATGTTTCACTGGCACAAGATATTTTTTTTGATTGCCTTGGTGCAAAATTGCTTGCAGATTGGAAAACAGCATGTTTCATTTCAAACTCATTCTCTTCCCATACATTAGCACTTGTCAATGTGGCCATTAAGCACAAGTCGTGGAGAAATTTAATTACAAAACCATTTATTTTATTGAAAGAAAAATAAACCTAAGCTACCTCAAAATGCATTAGGTGGGTTCAGGACTTGTTCGGCTGATAACACCCAGGGGTAGAGAGGCTGCAGCAGGAATAATGTGCCTTTCATGTGTGGTAGGCAATCGATATTAGAAACAGCTGTCCATAAGTCACTCTTTATTTAAGTTCTATTATGAATTAAAGAACAACTGAATTAATAAAGGAACTTTCTCGATCTGAAGCCATTCAGCTCTGGTATTCATTCCATCCTTGCATGTGTGTGTTTTTCTTTTGGAATTTTTTTAAAAAAGAGTTTGCATTTTTAATGTTAAGTAGGCAAACAGAATACTTCTCTGTCTCCATCACGATATCCAGTTGTCCCAACCATTTCTTTTAAAGCTCAGGTTCACAGTTTTGTTTTCCTAATGGTTGGAAAAAGTGTTACAATTCTTCAATGGTGTTGAAGGAAGTTGCAAAAATGTGCTAAACACATCAGTGAGAGCAGGAAGAAGAAGAAGATAAAGGGAAGAATAAGAAATCTGTCTCTTATTTGGGCCACAGAGGCATTACAGACAATTGAAAATGGCAAGAGTTCCCCGGGTATATGATCGATCTGGCTTGAGAAACTCTCTGAAGTCATGGCACAAGCTACTTCTTTCTTGCTACTAATGAGTTGCCAAAAATGCCTCTTCCTTTTTTTAAATGTTCTATTTGAAGAAGGAGGTGGAAGGGAGAAAAAGTCATAACCTTGCTGGTTTGGACTGATTTGTCAATTTAAAGTACAATTTCTCCCATGTTAGATAGCTACCCACATTTTCTTATAGACACGACTCCCATCTGGGAATGCCTTGGAATGTGGTGCAGTTTCTTCTCTGGGTTTATTTTAAACAGAGCCTGGATGGTCATCTGCCAGGGATGTGTTAATTCTATATTCCTGCTAGAAGCAGGTTGGACCAGATAGCCATTATGCTCTCTTCTAGCTAGCTCTATGAGTCTATTATCTATGTGCAGTGGAAAAGAAGATGGCTGGCCTGTGAGAGTTCAGAGTAAGTGAAATGAGTACATTTCTGGATTTTCTCTCCAAAACGTTTTATCTGGGAGATCAACCTCCTCCTTCTTATATTATTGATGGTACCCTGTTTGGACATCAGTGGAAGCAACTACAGTGGCCAGCTACTTGGATGGAGTTCTGGGGCCAGCTAGAAACAGCAGTGGCAGCGACACAGAGAAGTTGGCCACCTAGTGGAGTGGATGCTGTCCCAAGGCCCTTCCACAAAGCCATATCACCCAGAATATCTGCTTTCAACTGGAATATCTGAGTCCACACTGCCATATAATTCAGTTCAATGTGGATTTTATACAGTTGTGTGGAAGGGGCCCTAGTCCATCTGAGCAATAGTTCTGGATTTAGCAGTGTTGGGTTTCACCCCTGGATTGCACAAGTGTCTTGTGTCATCAAGTCTCCCGACCTCAATGAGTAGCTACACTAGAGATAGCATTAGAATGAGGGATTCCTCCCTCCCACATTCCTAAGCATGCTTATCCCAGAAAGGGACTTTGTCTTTACTCTTCTTGCTTGCCACTATCTCCCCACCCCCGCCGCTTAGAAGACGTAGCAGTTACTAAAAGCAACACAAATGAAATGATGTTGCTGCGTGCTGTAAGTTTTAGAACTGATAATCCAAATATACCGAGTGAAGACAAGACAAAAACAATGAAATAAAGTGGAAACATTCTTAAAAATTCAGTCACAGAGGTAAAACAAAACCCCAATGGAATCAAAGGAGGGAAACGGTGATGGGTGGGGAAGGAGCTTGTAAAAAGGCATGGGGAGGTTAGGCCCAAAGCACAGCTAATGCACTGTTAACCAAAAGGGATTTTCATGAGATATATTGCTTGTTGGGAGACATTCTAGAAGATCACATCTCACTTAATAAAACGGTGTGCCAGCATTGTGTGTTTCCCTCATATTCCTCCTCTGCTCCTGGAGATTCAGCTGTCTCAGTTCAAGGATTTTGAATGCATTTACCAATTATGAGGATAAAGCTCCAGCCAAAGTTAAACACTTGTCAGTTTCCTTGATTTCAGTGGGAGAGGTAAGCACAGCGTTCCACATGCCAGCAGTGCTTAAGGAAATTGATATTTTCTAAGTTCTGATATGAATCTGATCCAATCTGCATTCTGGGCTAGTGTTCGGGTCAAGAAGTAAACATCATTCATATTTAACAACTCTTGTTATACAGGCTATGGTCTTCAAATCATTCTAAAATACGATTAAAATGATTATTTGAGATCATGCCAAGTAAAATATGACCAGGTAAAATACAGACAGCCCTCCATCCACATTTTCTAGGGTTGTGAATATTTAAAATGCTATTTTTTTTTAAGTTAAGAGAACATCTCTAGGAACCTCAAGGCCCTCCAGCGTGATTCTGTGATTAAGTTCCAGCTGAAATTGAGCACAGAGTCAGACTGGAAAACAAAGGGATTCCTAGAGAGAACATTTTAATTAAATTTGTGCATAATCATACCTACAAAAGCCAAATTTCACTAAATTGTGAAAGACCCACTGCACTTTTTTGTGGCTAATTTAGGGCTGTGGGACATCCTTCTAAGGAATACTAGATGATCAATTTTGGTGCCCTTAACTATACATATTAAAAAAAATCTTCATATGAGAACCTTGATTAAGTTCTTTTGGAACGAAGGCAAAACATTATTCAGTCAGTTGATCTATCAACCAATCACTACAGTGGAATATATTTTATAGAATGTGTTTAGATTATTGTGTATTTTTAGCAATGTTGTAACTTGCCTCAAGCCACGAGGAGAGGTGAGTAGGAAATAAAATTAATAATAATAATAATAATAATAATAATAATAATAATAATAATTAGCTCAGATGAGTTTTTAGTGAGGTAAAATATAAAATATATCCAAGATCATACTTCACTGAGTAATGCATACATAGAAATACAGAACTGGAAAAGATCCCAAGGGCCATCCAGTCCAATCCCCTCCTGTTCAGGAATTCACACTCAAAGCACTCCAGACTGATGGCCATCCAGCCTCTGATGAAGCAATTTAAAAAGTCAATGGTGCAACAATAGGAATATAGGGTCCATATCAAGGAAAGTAATAGTACCAATGTGTGACACTGACACAAAGCACTAGATAATTTATGCCTGAAGAAGAAAGGAGATATTACAAGTTAAAAGCAAGTTAAAAGTAGCACACCCGATGAAGTATCTTCTGCTTCGATAGCATTACACTGTCTAGATCAAGGAAATAATAATAATAATAATAATGATGATGATGATGATGATGATGCCACTCTATTCTGCTAATGATGTATGATGACACTTTGTTCATACTTCATCTGGAATATTGTGCCTAGTTCTGGGTATCACAATTCAAGAAGGACATTGGTATGCTGGAATATTTTCAAAGGAGGGTGACAAAAAAAACGTTCAAGGTCTGGAAACCATGCTTTCTGAGGAGCAAACTAGGGAGCTGGGTATGTTTAACCTAGAGAAGAGAAGGCAAATTGCTGGTATGATAGCCATGTTTAAATATTTGAAAGAAAGTCATATTGAAGATGGAGTAAATTTGTTTTCTGCTGTTCCAAGGACTTCACAGAGCAATGGATTCAAATTATAGGACAAGAGATACTACCTAAAACCTTAGGAAGAATCTTCTGATAATAAAAGTTGTTTGGTATTGGGAAATTCTGCCCCAGAATGTAGTGTTTTTCTCTCTCTCTGAAGGTCTTTAAACAGAGGCTGGGTGGCCATCTTGGGAGTACTTGTATGGCAGGGGGTTGGACTGGCTGGTTCCTGGGGCCTCCTCCAGTTCTATGTTTCTATTATTCTAGTCTTCTCAGTACCTGGTTTTTGTTTTTGTTTTTTTCGAAACCATCACCACTGCAGAAATATTAAGTTCACAGTACTTGTCTTCTCTAAAACATCAATTTAACTACCTTGGATTGCAATAGCACATTGTTGTACCATGACAGCTGTCAGTCACTTTTCACTTGCAAAGACTTAGCCTTAAGCAGAGCCTTTACATAGCACTGCAATCTGAGAGCTGTCAGTTCTCCACATCCTCCATGGAACTTGGAAGTTCAACAGAGTGAGTGCAGGTGTGCTGTCTTTGCTGACAGAGCACTCGGCCTGACAGCTGTCACTCATGTGATATGTCAGGCTTGCCAGCCATCCAAAGGACTTTCACTAACTTTGGGAAGGCTGTGTCTGTAATACTCTGAGATGGCATGGCGATCTGATGTGCAAATTCCACCTCATGCATCATTGTGACATTTGTTCTGCATTTTCAATGCCAAATGTCAAAACCAGAGCAGCACCGTTCAGATTTTAAAGAAAAGGTGACTGCAACTCTTTGATGCTGTAAGAATTCAACGTAAACAATAAAAGTGCTTTCAATAAGGTACTGCATTGTTTCTATTGGTGGCTGTTGATTTTAATGGGTATATTTTCTTAATTATTTAATTATATTTTCAAGTTTTATAGAACGTTCATCTGTATCTGAACCTTTTTATTCAAGTAGGCTTTTGGAATTAAAAAGAACTGTGGAATTTAAAAAAACGTTCACACTTCACCACAATTGCGCTATGCTGGCACTTCATTGATGCAAACTCCCATTTTCAGCTTTCTGTCCAGACTTACCTCCTACCCATGTTTGCCTTACCTAATGCATATAGAAAGTATTTTTTCTATTTCTCTTAATTTCCTCCCCATTTTGCTGCAGCTATGCAATTTTGGTGCTTCCTTGAGATCTGCCTCTACTTCACTATACTAACTGTAGGACATGGGTCTCCAAACTAAGGCCCGCAGGTCAGATGCATCCCTCCAAAGTTATTTACCCGCCCTTCAGTCTAAACTTTAGACCAGTGCTTCCCAACTTGTGGTCCATGGACCACCAGTGGTCCACAAGAACTAAAATATAGTCTGCAGCCTCACCATTACTACACCTTTGCAAAGAGAATGACTGGTCTCACAAAACCCTCCTATAGTGCCAAGGCTTATTAAATCTGGTTTTCTGTGGGCAAACAGATGGTGGATACTGGGTGGCATATGTTCTGTCAGACCATATCACAGCTCTATCAGAAACTAGAGCTGATAGGTCTACTCAATGCAATTTTCTGAATCAGCACCCCAAATAACCAGGCCAAAACTAAAGTTGACCAAAAACTGATTCGTAACTTAATGTTAGAGAGTTGTTCCTGGTCAAAGTAGTCCTGGGTCAAGTGGTCCCTGGTCAAAGAAAGGTTGGGAACCACAGCTTTTGACTTATGGTCACCCTAAGGATGAAATAATTTGAAGACACAGAAAAATAACAATCCTAATCAACTTGAGTATCTCATCAGCCAAAAGCAGGTCCACACTTCCCATTGAAATGCTGGTAAGTTTACGTTGGTTAAAATTCTTCTTCATTTTAAATATTGCATTGTTTTTTCATGTTTGTTTGGGGTTTTTTTGCACTACAAATAAGATATGTGCAGTGTACATAGGAATTCATTCATATTTTTTTCAAAGTATAGTCCACTCCCATAACAGTCTGAGGGACCATGAACCGGCCATCTGTTTAAGTAGCTTGAGGACCTTTGCTGTAGGAGAAGGAAATTGTTGCTGAAGAAAGTGCAGCAAAATAACAGTAGTATTAGATTCATTGACATATTTTTCTTGTCAGTGAAAAGAAACAATCTAATCGTGATAGAAGCACAATGTGACTACAGGATATCTATGATGTCATGCAATAAGCACCATCAACAGGCAGTTTTATCCTTCTTCAATTGCACCGTAGCAGCCTCATGTGATAATGTCCTAAGACTATGTAAATGCCACCACTGTCCTCCTTAACAACCAACAGCCACATCAGATGCCTGTTCACTCTGCAAAGCAGGGTGCAAGGAAGATGATGTTTCCAGTCCCTTCTCCTTGTGAGTGAGGCTGTGATGATCAAAATCAGGAACCCTGCAGCTGGAAAAGAGTTCTGTCCGAGCTGCAAATACCCTCCTCTTTACACTTTGATCAGCAGCTGAACAGACCACCTTTGGATAATGTGGCTGTTGGCTGTTCGTGTAGGCTGGAAGAGTTAGCTCAGGAGACATTACTTAATTACACATGCATAATTAAGTAGCCAATGTAGCATATCGGTGAATGACATGGCCTTCCCCCTGCTTTTGCCAGTTCACTACACTCTTCTTTCTCAGCTTGCTATTCTAAGACTATCAGTTCTATTCGAAGACTGCATTAGCATTAGTGCTTCCCGGTGGTTTTGAAATACATGGGACAGTGAACCTGCTTTATGTTTTAATCTGATTTTAAAATATATACTCAAGTATAAGCCTAGTTTTTCAGACCTTTTTTTAGGCTGAAAAAGCCCCCCTCAGCTTATGCTTAAGACAAGGTTATTTATTATTTTACTCGTTGAGGTTGTTATTATTACATTTATTATTTTACTCTATTTATTATTATTATTACATTTATAATTTAATTTTTTATTATTGCATTTATTATTTTTCTCTATTTATTAATGTGATCATTTTACTCTATTATTAATACATTTATTATTTTACTCTATTATTACATGGGCATTATTTTACTTTATTATTATTTCATGACATTTATTATTTTACTCTATTTTTATTGTAAGGATACGTAAGCATGTTTACATTGAGGAAGGTTAGACTAATGGTTTAATCAGAGTTGGGCAGTCTTATCTTAAATTACAGTTTCATGTAAATATTCATAAACATTTAACCTACTGATGCCTCAATTTATTTTGAAATTTACCAGTGGCTGCTGCATTTTCCACCATTGGCTTATACTTGAGTCAATACATTTTCCCAGTTTTTTTGCCTCAGCTTATATTTGGGTCGGCTTATACTCGAGTTTATACAGTACCTAATAAATACTCTGGGCTCCTTCCCCAGAATGGATTCAGAACCCGGAATAGCTCCTTGAGTGTTTGGACAAAAGCCTGGAATAGACATAGCTCCAAAGTTACGAGAACTGCCACTCCTGTTAACCTTTGCTCTTTAGGAAGTACTGTTGGCTTCCTTGGGGGATGGAGAATGCATTACTACTAGGCCTGGGTAACAACGGAAAAATTTGTTTCTAAAATCGATTTGTATTTGGGGGGTTTTTTTGTTTCGATATTTAAAATAATTACAAAAGTTTCCTTTTAAAAAGTTCGATATTTACGAAATTTCGTAAATGGTAAAAAATTAACGAATCGATTTCCGAAACAATAACGAATCGATTCGTTAATGGCGGACGCGACCACGAAATACGCTAAAAAACCTCCAAAACCTTCTGAAGCTTCCCTCTCCCTCTGTTGTTGACTGTTGGTGTGATATTATAATTTTTTTTCACTAATTAAACCATAAAACTGGCCCAGACATGCGGAAATAATAACGAAACGACCTCAAAACAATAACGAAACGAATACAATATCGAAATACGAAGCATTTACAAAACGTTTTTGAAAATTCATTTTTTTAAATAATTGCTCCAGAATGGTTCGTTATCGTTTTGTAATTGAAAAAATTAACGAATTATTAACGAATTACGAATTAACGAAACCAAACCGCCCAGCCCTAATTACTACACCAATGGTCTTGGTGAGGGTAGGGGTAAAACTGAGAAAGACATATACAAAAAGGAAATTCGTTGTGATAGCTGGCTTAAGTCAGAGCAGAGTTCACAATGTTGACTATGAGTCCATCCAAATTATAGGTTTAATGCAGTATGACACTACTTTAACTGCTGTGGATCAATACTATCGTACCCTGAGTTTGTTGGGGCACCAGACAAGGGTAAATAGCTCACAAAACATTCTCTTACTAAACACAGTGCATAAATTCTTGGGCTTTTCTGATTAAAATAGTAATTTTGTTTGTTCTTGTTCATTAATAACTCTGGCTTCCTGTTGCCCAGCCACAGCTTTTAACCACACTTTGTTTCAGCATGACCACAATTGATCCATTTGTGAAATGTTGGAGGGTATGCTGTATACATATATTGCACACAAATATATATTGGAAATGTGGTGCTGGAAAAAGAGATCTATGGAAACAAATACATGATTTCTACAGCAAATCAAGCCTGAATTTTCTCTAAATGCCAAGATAATTAAACCATGACTATTGTACTTTTGATATACCAGTATCGTGAGAAGACATGACTCCCTAGAAAAACAATAATGCTTGACAAGATAGAAGGCAGGCGGAAAGATTGCATTGAAGAGTAATAGATTCTCTCAAGTTTGCAAAACCTGAGCAGGGCAGCTGAGGATAAGGTGACTTGGAAGTATTTCATTCATAGGGTTTCTTTAAGTTGAAGTTGACTTCACAACAGTAAACAACAATATATGACCAAAAGGTATGAGATTTCACTTGATCTTAGAAGCTAAGCAGGATCAGCCCTGGTTAGTACTTGAACGGGAGATTGTTTTCATCATATTTTGGGGATTTTCGGCTGGTTACCTAGTTAAGTGTTGTCAAAGGCTTTAATGGCAGGAATCACTGGGTTGTTGTGAGTTTTCCGGGCTGTATGGCCATGTTCCAGAAGCATACCCACCTGACGATTCACCCACATCTATGGCAAGCATCCTCAGAGGTTGAGGGGTCTGTTGGAAACTAGGCAAGTGGGGTTTATACATCTGTGGAATGTCCAGCATGGGATTGTTTGAGGCAAGTGTGAATGTTACAATTGGCCACCTTGATTAACATTTAATGGCTTTGCAGCTTCAAGGCCTGACTGGTTGCTGCCTGGAGGGATCCTTTGTTGGGAGGTGTTAGCTGGCCCTGATTGATTCTTGCTTGAAATTCCTCTGTTTTAAGTCTTGCTATTTATTTACTGTCCTGATTTCAGAGTTCTTTTTTAATACTGGTAGCCAGATTGTATTCGTTTTCATGATTTCCTACTTTCTGATGAAATTGTCCACATGCTTGTGGATTTCAATGGCTTCTCTGTGTAGTCTGACATGGCAGTTGTTAGAGTGGTCCAGCATTTCTGTGTTCTCAAATAATATGCTGTGTCCAGATTGGTTCATCAGGCACTCTGCTATGGCTGAGTATTTGTGTCAAGTTTGGTCCAGATCCATCGTTGTTTGAGTCCACAGTGCTCTCTGGATATAGGTGAACGACTACTCCCAAATTCAAGGTCAGTGCCCGCCAAATACTTCCAGTATTTCCTCATGGTCATAGGAGTTCTGTATGCCAAATTTGGTTCAATTCCATCATTGGTGGAGTTCAGAATGCTCTTTGATTGTAGGCGAACTATAAATTCCAGAAACTACAACTCCCAAATGACAAAATCAATCCCCCATCCCCACCCCACCAGTATTCCTATTTGGGCATATTGGGTATTTGTGCCAAATTTGGTCCAGTGAATGAAAATATGTCCTGCATATCAGATATTTACATTACAATTCATAACAGCTGCAAAATTACAGTTATGAAGTAGCAACAAAAATAATGTTATGGTTGGGGGTCACCACAACATGAGGAATATTAAGGGGTGTGGCATTAGGAAGGTTGAGAAACACTGTATTAGTCCATGGTGTGATGATCTCTGTATTGAGCATGGAGCAGTGAGAGATCCATACCTCTGGGTTATGGATCCATAATTGTAGCAAAGAATACATTATTATTACCATATGGAAGGGATTCGGACTACATACTGTGTGTTTCTAGTCTGAATGCCTTTGAAATTAGCATTCAGGTCTTCTTTATAAGGAAATGTGATTTACCCATCAATCTCTTCCATATGAAAATTCAGCCCTGCCAGGTACCACCTAGTCCTCATTTTCTCTACAAAGGCCTAGCAGATGGTGCAGCCCAAGGCACAGCTTGCAAACTACTTTGAGCTTGAAATCCTTGGCTAGATCCAACATGTTCTGTCAAATTCACACCCTCTTGGCCACTGTGGCACCAGAGTTTAACATAAAACCTCAAGAAAATATTTTGCAATGTGTGCTTTCTTCATCTGGAAAACACTTTAGTCTGCATTTAAAAAACTACAGTGAGCTAGTGTGAGTGAAAACATATTCCCATAACAATGCATGAGTTGGGACAAGGGGACAAATACTTACCTTTGAGGGATGTGGTCTTAAAAAGCATCTACCAGTGAATTTTCAAAAGGGCAAAGAGACAAAAGATCACAAAATGTGCAGACTACTAGTCCCATCATCCTCCATCAGCAGATTGGTTGGGTCTGATGGGAGTAGTATTTGAAAACATCTGGAGAGCATCACGTTAGGAAAAATGATCTGTCAGCTGCCTGTTGATACAGTAACCAAGGGGTAAAATATATCCACATCCAGAATTTTTTGATTTCATTTTTATTTGTGGGATCAGCGAGAACTGCAACGTGTTAAAAAGTCATATAGTCAAAATCATGGTTGAACTAATATTGGTTTCTTCCCCAGGAAAAAGGAAACCTATAAAACCTAAATCATCTTCCCACCACATGAGTCAGAAATAAATCCTGCCTTTAAAAATAGAAGCCAGAATAAAGTGAGCTTTGTTTGAAAGCTTTCATTTTTCGTCTGGGAGGCATTGTTGTCAAATAATAAAATATGCTGAAGTTGAAACAAAAAGTGATTAATCGGTGCATTGGAAATAACAGTTTATTTCTCCCAAACAGCTGCTTTGCAAGTTGACATTTTTACTTTTTTCCCTTCTCTGAGTAGCTGTCTATATTCATTAGTCCCCACTGTTAAATTTCTATAATATTAAATAGCTGTGTTGATTAAACAAGCACAACTCTTTGCTGTAATGAATAGTCATATTCACAGCATAATTACTAATGATGCCTTTTCCAACTTATTTCTTAGGATCTTCATCCTGGATTAGACGAATGTTCAAAACTGTATAGTAAATTGCTCTTCTCTCCAAGGACTTCCCCGATCAGTCTTGGTAATTTGCTAGTTATAGTGTATGTAATCTGATATTATTACTCATGTTACACTAGAGGATTACATGGCTTACTATATAAAGTGGTGGTCTTTACTTTGGGGAACACCATTTCCTTTCAGATTTATGTGGAGACGTGAAGTAAAATTGCTGACCTCGGTTTTAGGATTAGTTTGGATGCATATAGTCTCAATGCAAGGGTCAGTTCAATCCACCAACAAAGACTTCTCTTCAAAGTCCAAATTGCACAAAGATACCTCAGAAGTAGGCACAACTCTGGATAGAAGACATATTGAGCATCCAGGTTTATCCTCCCGTTCTTAATGTCTTTCAGGAGCTCACCTTTTCATGAGCACAATTAATATAGTGAGACCAGACTGGCATACCAAGTTTCGCATCCTCAGTGAGAAATGAAACAAATACAGGAGACCTGGGATCAGTCGCTCTCAGCATAATGAATACTCTTTTTAGCCCTTCCTGTCTGGGATGTTTCAGTGGCAAGTCTGTGTGGGTAAATCAAGTCCAGAGCTTGAGAATAGTTCACTTCCCAGAGAGATGCTGCAATCTTCTGTTCTTCTGACTCAACTTAAAAGGACATACAGGGTTGTTGTGAGTTTTCTGAGCTGTATGGCTATGTTCCATTCTCCTAGGATGCCTGCTGTAGGTGCAGGTGAAATGTCAGGAGAGAATGCTTCTGGAACATGGCCATACAGCTCGGAAAACTCACAACAACCCAGTTGAGTCCAGCCATGAAAGCCTTCAATAATACAAAGTATATACAATTTCAAGAGATAAAATATTTAACACATTATCACACCATGCTGTTAGAGCATCATAGCAATGCATTGCTCCCACTTCTACTTCAGTGTTATTGCATGACATGATCACTTTTCAGGCATTGTTGCATAATGGAGTTGTTGAAAATATGGGATTTGTCACATTGGAAAAAAATCCTTTAATGAGCTCTTTTCCCCACTACAAATCTTCAACCATTTCAGGTATGGATTTCTCATGGTGTTGTCTTCCATTAGTGTACATGGTATGGGTGACACCAAGATATCCCTCCCTCCACACTTCCATGTTTTGGCAGCGAAAATGACTTTTTAAATTGTGTTTCAACCCCTTTTACTACTATATCACACTAGAGAGAGAGAGAGAAAACACTTTAAGACCAGTTTCTTCCTCCTGCAGAATTTTGGGGTTTGTAGTTTAGGGAGGAGCCTTTAACAGCACCACTAAACTACAAACCCCAGAATTCTGCAGGAGGCAGAAACCGGATGTTAAAAGGATTTTTTTCTCTAGTGTGATGAAGTAATTAATCTCATCTTCTGATTTCTGATATGCTTTTTTTGTTTGTGTTGTTGTAGGTTTTTCCGGGCTATATGGCCATGTTCTGGAGGCAATTTTTCTCCTGACGTTTTGCCTGCATCTATGGCAAGCATCCTCAGAGGTAGTGAGGTCTGTTGGAAGTAGGAAAAATGGGTTTGTTTATTTGTTATTATATCTTCTTAACGTGGGCTATTTTAGGTGCTGCATCACATTGTTGGCCAAAATCCCATTAGCTTTTTTGGCTGCCACATGACATTGTTGGCTCATGTTTAACTTGTTGTCCACGAGGACTCCAAGATCTTTCTCACATGGACTGTTGTCAAGCCAGGCACCATCCAGTCTTTTTCTTTGCATTTCTTTTTTTCTGCCTAAGTGGAGTATCTTACATTTGATTATGTTGAAATTCATTTTGTTGTTCACTTTCTAATCTGCTAAGGTCATTTTTAATTTTGATTCTGTCCGCCGGTGTATTAGCTATCCCTCCTAATTTGATGTCATCTGCAAACTTGATAAGCATGCCCTCCAAACCTTCCAAGTCTTTAATAAAGATATTGAACAGCACTGGACCCAGGACCGAATCCTGTGGTATTCCGCTAGTCACTTCTTTTCAAGATGGAAAGGAACCACTGGTGAGTATTCTTTGGGTTTGGTCACTTAACCAATTACAGATCCGCCTAATAGTAGTATTGCCTAACCCATATTTGACTAGTTTGCTTGCAAGAAGGTCATGGGAGAACTTGTCAAAGGCCTTACTGAAATCAAGATATGCTACATCCACAGCATTCCCTGCATCTACCAAGTTTGTAACCCTATAAAAAAGAGATAAGATTAGTCTGGCAAGCCTTGTTTTTGAGAAATCCATGCTGACTTTTAGTAATTACAGCATTCCTTTCTAAGTGACTGCAGACTGCTTCCTTAATAATCAGCTCCAAGTCATGGTGGATAACCTGAGATTCCTAGAGAGGTGTTCTCTCAGGTTTTTTAAAAAAACATTTTTTTATTCACAGTTATTTATTTATTTATTATTTCCGGTATTTCTATGCCAACTTTCTCAGCCCATAGAAATACCAGAAATAATATATAAATAAATAAATAAATAAATAAATAATAGTAAATAACTGTGAATACCGGGGATGCTCTTCTCTCACTCCCACTCCCATCTCAGGCATGGTTGGTGGGGACGAGAGAAAGGACATTCTTGGTGGTGGCCCCTCGTCTCTGGAACTCCCTCCCCAGGGAGATTAGGCTAACACCCTCCCTACTAACATACCGTAAGGAATTAAAGACGTGGATATTTGTTGTGCATTCAACTGACGACTCCTGTGACAGATGATCTGAATCATGACCAGAATCATGACCTGAATCCGAATTCCTATATTTTTAAGTTAAGCTGAATTGATCCTGTTTAACTGCTCTATTTCCATGTTATTTTCTATGCTACTATATGTTTCTATCCACCTTATTAACCACCCTATCCCTTAAACAGTTTTGCATATTGGCCCCCTCCCCCCTCCAAAAACAAATCTGTTGTTGCTTTTGATGCTTGTTTATTATTGTTTATGCTGTTTTTATGCTATTCTAATATATTATTGTTCTGTCTTTAATTGTATGTTGTCTTGGGCTTGGCCCCATGTAAGCCATCACGAGTCCCTTCGGGGAGATGGAGGCAGGGTAGAAAAATAAAATTCTCCCTCCTCCTCCTCCTCCTCCTCCTCCTCCTCCTCCTCTTCCTCCTCCTCCTCCTCCTCCTCCTCCTCCTCCTCCTCCTCTTCTTCTTCTTCATAAAACACAATTAAAACATTTAGCATATATTATAAAACCATTTAAAAATTATTAAAAACATATAATCACCAGAGACTTCCTGTTAACTCATTTATTAAAAGTTATTATCTTTTGCAGGGATACTGTGCCTCTAACCCCAACAAATGTGAAGGGTTGACTGTATTAACTCTTTACTGTATTATCAATGTTATTAACTACAGCTAGGAGCTTCCTAATACTCAAAGTTATGGCCTTTGTATCTCTTTGGATTTAAATCAGGGAGTTAAAGATACACGTAACCCTCTATCACTGAAACACCTGAGATTTCTAGAAGTGCTTGGCAAGGGCATGTTTGGGTTGACTGTTAAAATAGCAACAATTCTAGAGCCGTACCACATTTGTTATATTCTTCTTGCGCCATATATACTCATTGGTAGTAAATGTCAGCTCCCAGTCATGAACATGGGATGTGGTTTGTCTCTGATAGCATTCCACATCTTTATGGAAGAACATTTCTTCAGTTGCCTTCATCAGGAATTAGATTTGGACATGGCCCATAAACATGTTCCTAAAGGGTAAAAATGTGTGAAAATGTTCTTGTGTCAGAAATTCTTATTTCTCTTGACAGGCTTTTAAATCTTTCAGAACAGTCACTGTAGCCTTGGAGCACAGTGAAACCCATCATATGATATGCTCTGACATTAATTGGGCTCTATCATCCAGTCAGCCGACTGGCCAGCCCATATATTATGTGGTATAAGACTTTGTGCCAACAATCTACATTTAGACATATTGGGCACTGCAGCCCTCTACCAACAGCTTTCGTTGCTACTTTCTTTAGTCTGGCAAGGCTTCATATCATAGTTTTTGGCAGCTTTCTAGGTAACTCCCCCCTCCCCCCCAAAAAAGATGGAGCTAAAGGCCTGTAAGAGGAGCCCCTGGTGGTGCACTGGATTAAACTGCTGAGTTGCTGAACTTGCTGACCAAAAGATTCATGGTTCAAATCCGGGGAGCAGGGTGAGCTCCCACTGTTAGCTCCAGCTTCTGCCAACCTAACAGTTCAAAAACATGTAAATGTGAGTAAATTAACAGGTACCGCTTTGGTGGGAAGGTAATAGCACTCCATGCAGTCATGCTGACCACATGACAGACAATGCCAACTCTTTGGCTTAGAAATGGAGATGAGCACCACCCCCAGAGTCGGACACAACTAGACTTAATGTCAAGGGGAAACCTTTAGCTAAAAAAAAACCTATAAAAGAATAAGGGAATACACTGGGGGAAAAAGATGAAAGACACAAGGGCAAATGGTTTTCATTGTAGGAGAAAAGTACAGAATATTGTAAAGGTAATGTGGTCTAATGTATTCACACAGCCAAACAAGGTACTTTGCTGGGATGAAGTTGTTTGGGCAATGCTTGCTGTCTTGAATATACTGCTTCTAAAAAATAAAAATAGAAAACAATTATGGTCAGAGAGATAGAGGATCTTCACTAGGTTTATTATTGTCAAACTATATACCCTTCAGCATTTCAGAGATGAAAGCAAGGATACATGTGGTCAAACTGGTAGACAGATTTGAAATCCACAAAGCATGTGGACAAAATACACAAGCATGTGGGCAATTTCAACAGAAAGGAGGAAACCATGGAAATGAACAAAATCTGGCTACCAGTATTAAAATCAGGACAGTAAATAAATAACAATAGAGTTGCTGTAAGTTTTTCAGGCTGTAAAGAACAACATTCAGAAAACTGGGGAATTCCAGACAGGAAACAATCAGGGCTATCTAACACCTCCCAACAAAGGATTCCCTCAGGCAGGAACAAATCAAGCTTTGAAGCTGGCCAATTTCAACATTCACACTTGCCTCAAGCAGTCAAGAGTTCTTTCTCCCACCCTGGACATCCCACAGATATATAAACCTCACTTGCCTAGTTTCCAACAGACCTCACAACCTCTGAGTGTGCCTGACACAGATGTGGGCAAAGGGTCAGGAGAGAATGCTTCTGGAACATGGCCATACAGCCCGGAAAACTCACAGCAACCCACTGAAACATGGTAGGAGCAAATTGGGAAGGTGGAAGGAGGAAAGAAACCAAAACACTTTAAAAGTATCTGAAAAGCGAGATAGAAGAGGATTAATTGGGACTGTCACTCTCTTGTGAGGTGTGTGGTTTCTGTGAAATAAAAATTCACTCCCTTATCTTCAATGATTCCCTTATTTGAAAAGGAGTAAATCCTAGACTTGGGGAGAGAAGTTAAATAAGTAAGGGTTGAAATTGGAAACGCAGGATAAAAACATTTTAGATTAACAAATAGATAGATTTCATCAGCAAACCCAAAACTAAAGAAAGATCCCAAAGTAACCCCTGGCTGCTGGAGGTAGTCAGCCAGTTTGAAATGCATTATATGGTCAGTGTAGACCCATATAATGCAGTTTGAACTTCATTGAGCTGCATTATATGGGTCTACACTGACCATATAATGCTGCATTATTTGACAGTGTATTCAGCTCCAAACAGCCTTCCTTTGGTTCATAGTTTGCCTGGTAATAATAGGTTCCATGTGTGACAACAAGCACACCATGTTCATGACAATTCTTTAAACAAAATTACTTATCCAACATTTTGCTACAAACCCCCTTTATGTACTGAGTCACCAACTAGAAGCTTGGATATTTATCTCTTCCAAAACTACTCTGTCTGAGGAGTAGGCTTTTTGTGGTTTTAGCTAGTTTGCTTACTTTAGCAAATTACAAGAATCCAAGCAGAAATTCTGACTATGCTTTCTTATGCAGAAATTGTTCCGGAAACATTTAGAGTACTATAGAAAATAAAAAATATGGCATGTCACTACTCATTACTGTGATTCATGTAGGCTTAGGGCTAGCACATAGACAGCAAGAAAAACAAATATTGGAACACGGACAAACTTCCCAGATCGTGTATACTTTCTACGTGACCTCCTTCTTAAATTCTGTGGGGTTTTCCTCTTTCCATGGGATCACAAGTCATCTGGAGCTGAATAAGGCAGTTTCTGGGACTATCTTTATTATCTTCTTTACGAGAGTGTAAAGCAGGTTCATTTAAGATTTTCTTTAACCCAAAACATCCAAGGAGAGTCATGACTAAGCAGAGTTTTCAAGGAAACAAATGCTGATTTTATTTGTATGCATATGCAATTCTTTCTCTGAAGAACTTAAGGGTGGCATGTGAAGCATTTCATTTTTGTCCTCACAACAACCTTGAAAGAAAACATTAAGAGACAGTGACTGGATTAAGATGACTAATGAGCTTCATGGTAAATTAGTGGGATTTAAACCTAGATATCCTAATATTGTGGTGCCATAGCACAGTCTGTTCAGCACCTTCCAAGCTTTCTGTGTGCCCAGGCAGGAGTCTATCATTTGGTATCAGACATTGATTGAGGTTATGGGTTTTAGCCTGCCACTTTTGGACTCTCGCTTGCTGAGGTGTTCCAGTGAGTGCCTCTGTTGATCTTAGAAAACTATTTGATTTAAGTCAGTGACGTGCTGGCTGATATCCAAACAGGGGATCGGGCAGAGATGTCACTGCCTTGGTCCTTTCACTATTGGTTGCTAGTTCCCGGCGGATGTCAGATGGTGCAATACTGGTTAAACAGTGTAATTTCTCCAGTGGTGTAGGGCGTGATAATGCGGCATGTCTCATTAAGAGCCACATCCACTGTTTTAGTGTGGTGAGATGTGTTCCACACTGGGCATGCATACTCAGCAGCAGAGTAGCAAAGCGCAAGGGCAAATGCCTTCAATGTATCTGGTTGTGATCCCCAAGTTGTGCCAGTCAGCTTGTTTCTAGCACCCACTTTTTGCTTGATATTCAGGCAGTGCTTCTTGTAGGTATTAACCAGGATGGCCTTCTGTGAAGTATCCATATGTCTGATTCATAGCTGATTGGAGCATAGCAATAAATTTATGGTATTTCTAACAGTTCTGTAAGAAGCCACAGGGTTTCTCCGTGCCCAAAGGGTATGCTGAACACAGAGCTTCTGAAAACACCGGTTGTATTTCAAGTGATAGCATGTTAAGAGATGGAACAATGAGGGGGAGATCATTGACACAGAGATTCTGGAAGCCACCCAAATACATAAAAGGGCAGGAAGGCAACGATGAACAGAGGCATTTATGTTGTGGGACTACCGTGAAAATACATAAATTACTGACATATCCATGCTTGAGAAAAACATAAGGCGATAAATAAGACACATTCCAAAAGCAAGATGAACACCAAGGAAAAGGATGGGCTGGATTAGACTCTTTGAAGCAGGAATAGTCTAAGAGCTTGTGCTGCTGTGAGTGTGCTTAATTTTATCTCCTCTTGTTCCTTTCTGTAAAAATGGTAACCAAAATATTAGCAAAAAACCCCCCAACAAAAACACTAATCCACTATTACAATAGTAGAACAATCTCAAGCATACCCTTGTTTCCACAGCTTGTACAAGACACAATATGGATTAATATACAATGAAACATAAGTATATTGTATTTACAGTGCTAATTATTATTTCTTTTTATAGAAAAGGATCTTCCACAAGATACAACAAACGGTAATATATAATGAAACATAAGTTTGTTACATTCACAGTACTAATTGTTATTTCTTCCTTGTAGGAGGGAGTTTCCAACCACAGATTCTTTGAAACAGATTTCTTCTTTAAAGTAATTGTTTCTTTTACCCTCTCGTAGAAGGAAACTGTAAACAAACGTTTCTATATACAGATATTCCTTTATAATTCCTTATGGATAGCTTCTGCTTCCTTGTAGAAGACTTCCACGACCGGTTTTGACCTTAACAAAGTCTTCTTTAGGTGGAAAAGTACCTATTTTTACAAAATAAAGTGGACCTGAAGGGAACAAATAGAAGTGAGTAAAAAATAGTTTCTTAATAGCAAGTATATTATTCACATATTTCAAACAAGTATAAAGACACAGTTACTCACACCAAGTTCTCCTGCAGTAAACAATGTTTGACCTGGAACAGAATGGGATTTTACTCTAGATAACCTTTTTGTATCTGTGTGCACTTATGCACAAAAGGCAAGGAAAACAGTTGCTTCTGTAGCATCATAAAGCTAGAAGAGACACCAAGGGCCATCAGTTCACTCCACTGCCATCCTGGACTACACAATCAAAGCATTCCCAACAGATGAACATTCAACTAAGTCAAGTTGTACATTTTCATTTGTATAATCTCCAGCAGGAAGAACAAATAAGTTCTACACTTTCTGTCTCTGCTGTGCAAGAACACAAAGGTTTCTGCTAAATTTTGGAGGCATATTCATACTTGAGGACTTCATTGGGAAAATGCCTTTATAAAATAGACTGTAATATTTCCATGGTTCTTTGGAAGAATGTACTCGTGTCCAAAAACATTTACCGGTAAGAATAGGAAATCTGTGATCAAGCAGCATCAGAGTGTAGTCAAGATGACAAAAATTATCAATGAAAAAGAACAGGCAAGCTAGAAGTGGCTGTGGTAGTTTGCTTTTCCCTGAACCTCTTGGGAAGAGCAAGATTCTTCCCTTCTATTCTCACCTGCTCAGTGCAAACTACTTTTGCACTTTGAATTAGTTTGCAGCAAGTTAACAACTAGTTAAACATGAGCCAACAATGTTATGTGGCAGCTAAAAAAAAGCCAATGGCAGCTTTAAAATGCCTGCATAAATAGAAGTCTTGTTCTAGATCCAGGGAAGTCATGCTACCCTACTATTCTGCCTTAGTCAGACCACACCAGGAATCACATTGTGTCCAATTCTGGGCACCACAATTGAAGGGAGATGTTGACAAGCAGAAATGTGTCCGGAGGAGGGTGACTAAAATGATCAAGTGTCTGGAGAACAAGCCCTATGAAGAGCGGTTTGAAGAACTGGGCATGTCTAGCCTGAAGAAGAGAAGGCTGAGAGGAGACATGATGAAGGCCATGAATAAATATGTGAGGGGAAGTCATAGGGAGGAGGGAGCAAGCTTGTTTTCTGCTGCCCTGGAGACTGGGACACGGAACAATGGCTTTTAAGCAGATGATTGATGGTCATCTGTCAAGGGTGATTTGATTGTGATTTTCCTGCTTCTTGGCAGGGGGTTGGACTGGATGGCCCATGAGGCCTCTTTCAACTCTATGATTTTATTATTCTAACCGAAGAAAGTTAAGGACAAAGGGGAAAAGTGAGAGGAAGAGAAAAAAACAGTGTGTTTTTAAAGCAGCTAAAATAATTGGGTGACCGAGGATTAATTGGGACTGTCCTTGTCAAATTAAGACAGGTTTGAAATAAACCTCATTTTCAGCCTGGTGGAATTAAAATGAGAAAAAAAAACTTTATCTATGGAGGATGCCCAGTGACTTGATGTTCTGCTATCATTAGCCACTTTCAAAACTTGGGAATATCTTTACAAACATACAGCAAAGATTTGCCTTTCCTTTGTTTCTAAGGCTAATGTATCTCCCTGTGTGTATTAAACTCTGGCAGGAAAGGCAGGATTTGTGCTAACAGGGATTAAGAAGGCAGAAAACCAGGAACAAGATGATCTAGATGAAGACAGACAATACAAACCATCTCAAATAAAATAAAGAACAGAGGAAGAAAGCAATGTTACTGAAGGGCAGAAAGAACCATCAGAGCAGAAAAGACTTTTAAACAAAGTAATATAAAGAAAAATAAACTCTACGTGCCTATACAGTAGCTCCAGAGAGTGCTCAAGTCAGTTAGAATCTTTACTGTGGATTCACATGAGCATTTCCCCTCTTGGTTATATCACTTTCTGTGACTTTCCATGGTCAGTCACAAAATGTTAGAAGTACAGCTAAGAAGCCTCTGACAAAGAAGCTCCTCTTTACAAAGTGTTTTTTTATGGGAACTCAGCTCAGTTCCCCTTTTCTTTTCTTGCCTTCTGCCCAGCTAGAAGTTTTTTTGCTGCATTGACATTGGAATTATGACCAAATGTGGCTAAAGAAAGACAGACTTTCAGTGTTGAATTGCAGCATTGTGTCTGCAGTAAACAATGGAACAGACCTGGAACAGAATGGGATTTTGCTCCAGATGACCCTTCTGTATTTGTGCTTATATACAAAAGGCAAGTTAAACAGGTGCTTCCATAACATCATAAAGTTAGAAGAGACTCAAGCGGCATCAGTTCAATCCCCTGCCATCCTGGACTACACAATCAAAGCACTCCCAACAGATGTACATCCAGCTTCTGTTTAAAAAGCTCTGAATCACATATCATATGTGGCAAGCAAAGCAGAAAGAAAAGAGAAATGTGAGTTAGACTGCCTCACTAAACTACCTTGACATGTTGAAAAAGCATAGATCTGGAAGTTTCATCACCAAAATGGAAATCACTGTTGATAGAAAAATATTATCCAGTTTTGGAAGAAGTTTTCAAGTGATGTCAAGAAGATTCAAAATGTTTCTGTTAGGCATACCTGGCCTGCTTCATTTCATGTGTGCATGATGTTAGTTTGTAATCATAGGTCTATTAAAACATGACCAGTGTGGTATAGTGGTTTCAGGATTGGACCAAGGTTCAAATCCCTGCTCAGCTATGGAAACGCACTGGATGAGCCAGGGAACATCCAGACATCCCTTTTAAAGTTCCTGCATTTTAAAGTGGGACATCTGGATGACGTCCCACAGAAAAAATGAATTCATTTCCCACAAATCAGGAAAACCCTGGTTTGTTGCTAATTAATTTGTTAGTAGGTTTATCCTGTGCCCTCTTGGAAAGTTCTGGGCAAACCTACTATTTCTGCTGTCTGGACTGCTCCCTCAAAAATTCTGGACTTTTGAGAGGGCAATCCAAACAGTAGTCCCACATTTTTCTGAGCTAATTTTTTTTAACCCAGGTTGAAGCAGACGTTAACGTTGTGTGGAACTGCTCTCACACACTCTCAGCCCCAGAAAACCCCATGATAGGTCCTCTGTAGAGTAGCCATAACAATAATTTAAGAAGCGATAAATTCTGCTTTGCTAGAGGTATAAAATAAACAGAGCTCCATCAGAAATGCTCACAAAACCCATTATAAGTGCCATCGCTCCTCTGCTTGAAGATGAAATACTCCAGTGTACTATCTAAAACTTGAAAATCCTAAACCGATTCTAGCAGCAGATTCTGATCTAGTTAAAGTCATCTCTAAAGGAAAAGATTGGGCTTTAAAAATTAAATCCATTCTCTGTACAATTTCAGAGGCATAATATCTACTATGAAGGAAAGGTTGTAGCATATCTTATCAAGCAGCAAGCTGGAGTACATGTTTCATCTAATAATAAGTCTATTATTTGTGTTTTTTTCCTCCCAGGATGGTAGAAAATGAGTTATCAATACCAATTGTTATTGCTGTTTCTTTTAGGCATTAGCTTTATAATAATGTTATTTATGTGGACTTGAGTGAAAGCAATCTTAGTTATCTTCCATGGGGTTGCCAAACCAATAGCTGGCCTAATGGTTGTCTAGAAAAGGGAATTTCAGTAGGCTGTTGCTTGTCATGCAACCAGAATAACAGGCAACACCTGCTGAAACTCACGCTCCTATCCAATTACTAAAAATGTTAACTCTGGCAACCATGATTGTCTGATAGGATATAAGCCATCAACATCAGTGATCTGTTAACTGCATGTTCTGTGGGATTTGCTGCCCGATTTTCAGCTTGGCTTTCCCTGTGCTGCCAAACAATCCCAAAGAAGGTATCTTAGGAAAGAAATAAGCTCCACTTGGTTGACACTTCTGAAGTAACTCACTATTGTTGTTGTTCTATGCCTTCAAATACTCTCCAACTTATTGCAAACACAAGACAAACATATCACAGGGTTTTCTGGGCTGAGAGTGTGTGACTTGCCCAGGTTAATCCAGTGGGTTTTGAAATCTAGGTCTCCAGAGTCATAGTTCGACATTCAAACCGTTATACCAAACTGGCCCAAGCACATTTTAAGAACCCCTCTACCAAAGCCAACCCACAATCACAAACCATACATGGGTAGCCAAACAGAGAGTCGGTAGATCTCATAATAGTTTCTTAGCTTGTCTGCAAAAAAAAACCCCACAAAAAAAAAAAACCAAGCAAAAAACCACACCCCATGCTGAGATATGGTTGACAAGCTGTACTCACTCAGCATGGTAGGTTTACGGGTTTTATCTTCCTCCCAATGCTAGATATATATTCTTTTGATATAGTTCATAGAATCATAGAGTTGGAAGAGACCTCATGGGCCATCCAGTCCAATTCCCTGCTAAGAAGCAGGAAAATTGCATTCAAAGCACCCCTGACAGATGGCCACCCAGCCTCTGTTTAGAAGCCTCCACCACACTCTGGGGCAGAGAGTTCCACTGCCAAACAGCTCTCTTAAAGAACATTGGGAGAACAAACCAGGTTACTATCTTGGAAGGACAAAAGTCAGCTCTGTATGAGAAGGCTATTTGTCCAGACTTGGTAGTCATGATAAATTAGGGATTCTTCTTCTTCTTCTTCTTCTTCTTCTTCTTCTTCTTCTTCTTCTTCTTCTTCTTCCTCTTCTTCTTCTTCTTCTTCTTCTTCTTCCTCCTCCTCCTCCTCCTCTTCTTCTTCTTCTTCCTCTTCCTCCTCCTCCTCTTCTTCTTTCTCTTCTTCTTCTTCTTTGTGAATACACCTTGGCATGCTTCTAATCCTATGACTCCTGTTGTTATGAGAACTGCTACTCAGAAGATGGCACCCTTGCTTGGGGACAACTGGATGATGCTCCCACGGGGAGGTGGTGTTACATAAGCAATTCCTCCACTGAGGAAGAAGTGACATTAATTCCTTTTGCTTAAATTGTTCTGCAGTTCACATTTGCTTCATTCTCAATTGACTGGAGGGCTGCTAACTCTCAGCCACATCTCCGGGGCACACGCCTTTTCCATCTCACCAGACTTACTTTGTTTGAGAATGGCACCCAGAACAAAGGCTTTTTCTCCCCCTACTGACAGGTTTTTGAAACTAAGGCTAAAGAGAAACTCTGATTATTTTATTAAGAGTGCAAAATGGAGGGTGAACAGATTTCTAGAGCTGGAAACTCCACACCAACTTCACACCACTGATTCGACTGACATGTGGTCGAATAGTGATTCAGTAAGGGACGCTGAGGATTTATGTTTTTATTATTTTTATGAACCTATTTTTTATGCTAATATTTTAAATTTTATTTTATATGTTGGGGGGCATCGGATTGTGCCGAATGTAAACTGCCTTGAGTCACCTTTGGGCTGAGAAAGGCAGTATATAAATATGGCAAATAAATAAATAAATAAATAAATAAATAAATAAAATCCATTGTAAGAAACACATTAGCTTGGTGTGCCCAAACGATGCACATAGGCAAATATGATTTCACCCAGGGTAAGCCATTTAATCCAGCTAGACCCTGGGTTAAGATCTGGACTTTTGCCAGTGATTTAGCAATAGAAACAGCCATCTTGGATCATCACACGGGATCACAGCCATCTTGAGCTCCCAGGCTCAGGCAACCTGGGGATGTAGGATGGCAGTGTCTCCCCCAGATTTACCTCCAAAATGATGGAAAATCCTTCTTACTGTTGCTGTTGAGCAGGGGTCCTCAAACTTTTTAAACAGAGGGTCAGGTCACTGTCCCTTAAACTGTTGGGGAGAGTGAACTATAGTTTGGGGAAAAATGAATGAATTCGTATGCACACAGCACATATCTTAGTTGTAGTGTAAGTAAAATGTAAGAAAATACAATATTTAAAATGAAGAGCAATTTTAACCAATATAAACTTATGAGTATTTCAATGGGAAGTGTGGGCCTGCTTTTAGCTTCTTCTTTTTTTTAATAATTCTTTATTGCAATTTTCTAAAATAAATACAGCCAGCAGGGTTTGAGGGATAGTGAGAAAAGGCCCAGGGGGTGGGAAAGTATAGGAAGGAGAGGGGGGGGGGGTAGAAGAGTGGGGGTTAGATATTTATAGGGGGGGTAGTGCGGGGGAGGTAAGAGTGTCGGTTAAAAGAAAAAGAGAATTCAAGAATCCTGGAAGTCATAGGGCCTGCTTTTAGCTGATGAGATACTACCACATCATAAAGCTCTGGTGAAGTGTCCCACTTTACCGGGCTTCTGGGGAGTAAAGAGGGAGCAGTGAGGCAAATCTGCTCCCTCTTGGCAATGCTTTTCCATCACATGGAGAAAGTGTTGCCATTGCAGAGAGGCCCCATGTTAACTCCATTGGAGCAAAGCACAACATGGGAAGCATCCGGCAATACTTTCCTCCAGTTGGAGAGGGTCTTCCACAGGAAGCTCCCTTGGAGAGAGCCCATCATTACTCCAGATGGGGTGGAAGCTTCCTAGGACGGTAATATCACCCTCTCTAATGAGGTGGTTAGTCAAGTTAATGAGAATTTTTGTGGTTGTTGTGTGCCTTCAAGTCATTTCAGACTTAGGGTGACCCTAAGTTTAAAGTTGGGGCTGGTTAAATGATCTTGGAGGGCTTCATCCAGCTTCAGTTTAGCGACCCCTGCTCTAGTGTCTATATTTCCTGGATCTGTGCCAGTCAGGATGCAACACAGCTTTGGAGGAAGGGAGGGGGCTTACTGTTCCAAACCTCCATTGTGTTCTGAGTGATGCAGACCCAGGAAGTACAGACCCTGCAGTGCTGTTACGGAGGATCTTCTATCGTTTTGGAGAAAATAGGAGTGCAAGGAGGGTAGGAAGGAACTGCCCATGCCCAGCCCTGCCCAACTGGACCAAACTGGACTGTGCCATTGGTCTCCTGCTGCAGAGGCAGCATTAGGTTTCCTGGTGTATTATTATTATTATTATTATTATTATTATTATTATTATTATATTTATGTCCCGCTTTTTCTCTCCATGCAGCTCAGAAATGGCATTTATGTCTGTTTCAGTCAGATTATATGGCTGTGGGGACAGGCCCTAAGTGAAAAAGAATAAGTTCCCAGTTCAAAATGGCTAAGATTTGTCCAACCAAGAAAATGTGCTATTTCTATGTTCTTTCTGCATTTATTTGAATAGCAAACTGTGAGCAGCTGTGGTCGATACTGAAAGCAATGCTGAATGACATCACTAGATATCATCTTTAGGGCTCAGGTTTTGTCCTGGAAACTTCAGGACCTGAAATGATCCTAAAGTAGCAATCTGAAAGGGAGTAGAAATATATAGAAAGGTGCTATATCATTCATGTCCTTGCTACCAGCTCATCAAATTAGCTACAGTTGGAGTAGAAAGCTGGTTGAGGCAGGCCTTGCGTTTGAGCCTATATAGGTTTACCCTGCTTTCATATCTTCTTGCATTGTTGTGATAAAGGAATTTTAATTACAACATTGCACCCAAAAGTAGTATTTGAATGGTTCAGCAATGTTATCAGTACAAAATTTCAGAAAGAATAGCTGAAATCTCACACATACAAAGGTGAACTATTCCATTAGTAACCGGAGTCTCTCTCTTTAAAAAAACACAGTCAAAGAATGCCTCCCTCATTTCAAACAGGGCTGCAATTGGGTCAAGGTAACCCTTTCCAAATTTTAGTGGAATGGTGAGATTCATTATCTGTCATGTTAAAGCTACTAACTCATATACCTGACATCAAGTCATATTTTACCAAAGCAATGCTTTCCCATTTTTTTCAATGACATAAGCCCTGCGGTTCCTGTATTGTGTTTTAGCCCTTCTGCCAAATTGCCCTCAAACAATGTGTCTTTAACATTCCTGACCCTATTGTGTCAAAGGCATCTCTCATACACCCAATCCTAGGCCTTTTAGTTGTATTCATTGATCATATCAGAGGCTGAAGAAATTCTTTAATGAAAAACCTCCAAACAGAAAATAAGTTTTTTTGTTTTTTTTTAAAAAACACCCACATCTGGAGCCATACATCATACAGTTGTCCAAATGAAGTTTCTAAAACCTACATATTAATAAAAAGCAGTCACCAGGCAATCCCTCTGCAATGCCAGAAATACAGCTTAATGGTGTAACATTAGAAAATGTTGACAATTTCTGCTACCTTGGTAGCCACCTCTCCACAAAAGTCAACATTGACACTAAAATGCAACACCAGCTGAGCTCTGCAAGTACAGCATTTTTCCAAATGAAACAGAGAGTGTTTGTGGACCAGGACATCTGTTGGGAGACCTAGGTGCTTGTTTATAAAACTATTGTCCTCCCAACCCTGCTATATGTTTGTGAAATGTGGATTGTCTACAGACGCACACTCAACTCCCGGAACGGGTCCATTGCCTCCAAAAAATCCTGCAAATCTCTTGGGAAGACAGACAGATAAATGTCAGCATGCTAGAAGAAGCAAAGACCACCAGCATTTAAGCGATGCATCTGTGCCATCAATTTTGCTGGACTGACCACGTTGTCTGAATGCCAGATCACCATCTCCCAAAGCAGTTACTATACTCCCAACTCAAAAACAGGAAATGTAACATTGGTGGACCATAAAAGAGATCTAAAGATGGGCTTAAAGCCAACCTTTAAAACTGTGGCATAGACACCGAGAACTGGGAAGCCCTGGCCCTTGAGGCATGAATGGAGGGTGAAAGGGAGAAACATGCCAAGAGGAAGATGCGCCAAGCCAACCCTGACCAAGGCCACCTTCCACCTGGAAACGGATGTCCTCACTGCAGGAGAACATGCGGATCAAGAATAGGGCTCCACAGCCACCTATGAACCCACCACCAAGACATCAGACTTGGAGGACCATCATTCTCAGGCTACGAGATCGCCTAAATTAAAATTAAGATCACTTAAAATATTCCAGATATTTAAAAAGAGTGATAATGGGTTGATAGAGAAACAGAATAAACAAAATACCTAAATAAAGCTAGGATCATTTTCCTGCCCAAAGTATCTGGAATATTTTAAGTGATCTTAATTTTAATTCTTCAATGTCTGGGACAAAAAACAGAGCTTTGAAGGGAAAGTGGTAAACAGAAGCTGTTCTGTTTCTACAGATTTTTTTTTAAGATTGTAGTTGTCATCCTTGTATGAGCAAACTGCACAGACCACCTATTACAATGCAGTCTGAGCCGTGCCACATGCACAACGGAGGACCTTCTTATAGCAGCACCAGAGGCACTCCAAGTGGCCAACTACTGGTCAAAAGACATTTAGTATAATGCCACGTTTTTAACTTTGTTTGCATTTTTAAATGCATTAGAACTGTACCTGCAATTTGCTTCTGACATAAATAAAATCCTTGTATTTTCCCTGTATTTTTGTGTTGGCTTTTAATCCAGTTCTCCACTTTTTTTTTTACCCCCATGGATCAAGAAGTCTGAATTCTAAAGCCAAGATTGAGAATGGAAACTATAACATATAATGACAATTACAGAATTATCAGGATGCTTTACATATGTGATCTTCAAACCTATGGCTGCATTTAAAGAAACATTTCTTTTCAACTGTTCAAGACGGTTGTGTCCTGATCTGTTATGTATGAAGGGATGTTTTCTCATGATGTTTAGATCTGTCTTTATTTTATTAACAGGCTGCTGGGCTTTTTGTTTTGACTTGAGGACTTATTTTCTAACTTGAAGAAACTCAGCATACATAACTAGTAAGAACTTTAGCCCAAAAATGTCATTATTTTTATTAGATGCTATTGATTAAGAAACGTATCTAGACATGATGTGTGATTTAAAATAAGAAACTAAACTTCATTCTATGCTGTTTAAAACTGTAGGATTTCCATTTTGGTGGCCAAGCGTATATATCTATGTTTTGTTGTTGTTTTACTTGCAGGAAGTAGCTAGTGAGGCAGGTTTATCTGCTCTCCCCCGTCTCTCTGTTTTTCTATTTGTACATGCTTCCTGAGGGATTCTGGAGGCTACTGCTTGTCTAATGTAAGCAGGCACACAAGTACAGTCGGATCCAGGCATGTAGCGGGGGGGGGGGGGCACTTGGGGGCTTCAGCCCCCCCCCCACCACCGAAATTCTGATGGTGGTCCGCGAGAAGGCCTTACTGATGCATTATTTAAACTGCTATGTTTATTCATATCTGATCACTATACTCAATATATCCCATATGCATGGGGGTATTGGGGTAATGATACAAAAGGTTTGCTAGGGTAGATCCTCTTTCACTCAGTCTCACCCCCCCCCCCCCGAACCAAACTCAGCCCCCCCCCCCCCAAAACAAAATCCTGGCTACAGGCCTGGTCGGATCAGTTAGAATAGAATCCCATTTAAGCTTTATTGCAGGACTTACCAAGTGTAGAGAAGAGCATACCACAGACCACTTATCATATATTCTGGCATATAATACTACTTTTTAACCCAAGAAAATCTTCTCAAAAGTCAGGGGTCAGCTTATACGCTGGAGTCGTCTTATACACGGTAATAGTCTTATAGAGCGGGTGCTGAAAATTCCAATCCAGATTGGAGAATCTGTGGTTGCTGCATATTGGGGGGGGGGGGGGACTCAAAAATGGCAGTGGCCACGTCCCTGCCGTATGCAGTGACTGTATGAAAGCATTAAGGGTGACGCTGTACAAGTATGGTAGAAGAAAATCCATTCATCAGGATTCATGGACCTAATGTGGTCCCGATGGTGAGATGAAGGGGCGCCTCACCGGGAAGGTGTAAGTGAAGGGTGGAGCAAGTTGTAAGCGTCTGGGGCGCCCAGCATATGGAAAAAAGAGATAGAGTGGCTCTGGGCCCAGAAAAACACAACTTTTACCTGTCTGGCCTGCCCTTGTATCCTATTACCATACCTCCTCCTCTGCCTCCTCCTGAAGACTGCAGTGAAATGGTGCAGGTGCACATGTGCGAGATCTGAGAGGCAGAGAAGGAGGTACAGTAATAGGAAAATTACCATATTGAAATCAAATCTGATGCTTTTAATTTTTTTTATTTGGTGTGTGTTGGAAGAGGGATAGTCTTATACGGCGAGTATATCCCAAACTCTATATTTTAACTGGAAAAGTTGGGGGTTGTCTTATATGCTGGAATATAGGGTACTATAATGCAGCCTGAGTCCTGCCACATGCACAGTGAGGGATCTTCTCATAGTGACACCAGAGGCACTCCAAGTGGCCAGCTTCTGGTCAAAGGAAATCTAGCAGAATGTCAAGTTTTTAACTTTGTTTTTTTTTAAATACATTATAATTGTATTCTCAATTCACTTCTGACATGATAAATAAATACCACAGATATACTGCTGCAGTGCAACACCAAAATTATGTATTTTCCCATCCCTTCTCCTTCACTATCCTCCAGATGCTGATGCTGCTAAAAAAAAAAACTTCCTGGTAGACAGAGGGCGAGAAGGAAAAGCAGGGCTTGGTGGGTATAAAAGGACTTTGGAAGAAGGAGTGTCTTTGTTAGAGGCTTTGTTAACAGAGGTATATGTTGCTTAATTCATCGATGTAACCTTGGTTGATTAATTGTTAGGTTCCTATGGAGTAATTGAGCAATGCAATTTTCACAAATTTTCACATTACAAACAAAGGGCTAAAGGGTAAAGCACCTTTTTATTTTACATGATGCATATATGTCTTACAGTAGTCATCATGTTAGATAAGATACCTCCTAGTCTCACATTGGAAGAAATGTGCAATAATGGATCAACTGGGAAAAGAATGTTTTAGTGGACTGCAATGGACTGATTTAGATTAGGTTTTGAACCAGCAAACTGTTCTTAATTGAATTGTTTTAATTGTAACTATGTGTTTTAATGTATTGTTTTTGGCATCTAATGGCTGTCTGCTGTAAGCCGTCCTGAGTCCTATCCTGAGAAGGACAGGATAGAAATGCCCTAAATAAATAAATAAATAAATAAATAAAAAATTGTGTATCCATATGGCTTTTAATTTTTGAAAATGTTTTTAAAAGATGAAGACTGTCGCTAGATACATCAAGGATAATGTGTTGCCGAAGGCTTTCATGGCCAGAATCACTGGATTGCTGTGAGTTTTCCAGGCTGCATGGCCATGTTCCAGAAGCATTCTCGCTTGAAGTTTCACCCACATCTATGGCAGGCATCCTCAGAGGTTGTGAGGTCTGTTGGAAACCAAGCAAGTGAGGTTTATATAGCTGTGGAAAGTCCAGGGTGGGAGAAAGAACTTTTGTCTGCTTGAGGCTTGTGTGAATGTTGCAATTGGACACTTCGATTGGGGATCAGGGATACCTTTTAAATCATGATAAATATCTTAATCTGGCTAGGGTAAGACTGGGGAACCTCTGGCCCTTCCAATGTTGCTGTACTACAGTTCCTATCATGCTTGACCATTATCTACCTGGATTAGGACTGCTGAGTGAAGTCCTCAAACACCATCTGGTGAGGCACAAGTTGCCCATCCTAAATCCAACCAATTGCTTAGCTAAATACTGAAGACTTAATGAAACTGGTGGGAGAAAGAAAGAAAGAAAGAAAGAAAGAAAGAACTAAAAAAAGAAGATTGATCAAGAGTATAGTGTGGCATAATATTCCTGACCTTAGAAAAAAATTCCCCTCTAAACTTTATTATAATTTATTTTGACACACTTTTGTGAAATCTAAGTAGTATTAAAAGTTTTTCCCTGACTCCTGCATTTGAGTTTGATTTTACATTGTGTGTGTACCATCATATTTTAAAAAAATACCAAGAAATGGCTGAACTCTATTTGGTAGAAATGTCCCAGGCTGACTGTTTCCCCGAGGGTTGTTCTGTCCTTCGCGCAATTACACATTAAATCAAACATTGCTGGGTTCACAATTTACTATGATATTATTAAAACTGCCAAAGTGTGTATCCTTCTTTCATTCACATATCAATGTGGC
Source organism: Anolis sagrei (assembly GCF_037176765.1). Taxonomy (NCBI): domain Eukaryota; kingdom Metazoa; phylum Chordata; class Lepidosauria; order Squamata; family Anolidae; genus Anolis; species Anolis sagrei. The sequence continues at coordinate 27,722,648 of NC_090021.1, read as the reverse complement.
ACTGAAAAAGCATGGGCATTCGTAACATTTGCTGATGGAAAGCAAATGTGAAATGGAAGGAAGGACATTAACTAAGATTTGCATGGTGCCCTTAAACTTTAGAGCAAGACCTTTACTTTCTCTGTTCATTGCTATTGTGAGAACTTTAAAGAAAGTTGTTTTTTGGACTGCAGCCCCCCAGTGTCCTGAAGCCTGAGAGTTGTAGTAGAAAAAGTAACTGGCTGCCATACAGGTATATGATAAGGATGCTAATGATGTGATCCTACTTAAAACAAGAGTTTTTCCTGCCTCGCAACAGCAGCACGCATACCCCTACCCCCATTTGGGAAATAAATAGCTGGAAGCTCTCCAAAGGTAGCTAAGACCAAAGGGAAGATAAATTGGCTGGCAAAAGCTCTCGCTCTCTCCTTTCCCAGGCACAGGGCCCAACAGATCAATAGAAAAGGCACCACAGATATAATGCCAAGGTAAAATGAGCCTTCTTTTTCTTAGTACAAAGTTAGGCTAATGATACCTAACTTAGTGACTCATCAGACTGGCTTTCCTGCAGTTAATACCCATCCATCCCTATCAAAGATGTCTATAGATGTCTGTGACAAGAGCGACATTTACCAGATTAATCAATTAGATTTTTCAATGCGGGACATGATCCAAGAAACATCTGGTCAGTCTATTGCTGGTTAAGCAGAGATCTTGGGGAGAAAGACTTGGATTTGGGCAGATTCACAAGAAAGCCAAATTTAAGCAGTGATCCTCAAAAGTGGACCAAATTTCTTAGAAATGGTTGCAGTGGCACCCAACTTCATAGCAGTTGGCATGAGTCATGGATCCAGTTATTCACTAGAGAAAATGGGCACTGGCAGTTGAAAACAGATCCCAAATGGGGGAACCCCAGCCAACAGATGCAGTGCTACCAGTTTCACCCAGCCAGTGTAGTCACACTGCATCATATCTGGGTATACCCTGGGACAGACTGAGGCTAGAGCGTCATAGCAGTTGTCTCAAAGATAAAATATATCATTCCCATTGGCAAACAGACCAGCGAGTGGTGATCCTTGACCCATTTGGTGGGTCAACCCTGATAAGCTATAACCAAATAAAGTTGTGACATTTTATTACCCAATACAGAGTTTGTTGTCACTACTGCAGGATGCCACCAATATCCACAACTATCCAGGAAATAGAGAGTTGGAAGGGACTGTCAGGTTCATCCAGTGCATTCCTTCTTCCCTACATCAAATGGGATCCACTCACTTAGCTTAATGTTGGAGTACCAAAAAATTTGACAACAGTAAAAGTTTTCCAAATATTACCTAGAAGTCATTTTAGACATTTACATGAATCTATTATGCAGTGTTTCCTGTGGTCTCTGCAGAAGATGCTTCAGTTATACTCCATAAAACACATTTGCAAGACTTTTTAGCGAGCTTTACTCATGTTGATTTGTTATGAGTAAATATTTTATCTCTGTACCTGTTTTACTTACCTATATACCTGGGATAATATACAAATTTGGTGCCCATTGATCAGGAAGAAATATTTAACTGTTCTTTATTCATCATAATTTTTTCAGCCTCACATGTAAACATTTTTCAAGTATCTTGTCTAGGGGGTAACTCTATGGGACAGTTTTTCATAGCACTGCCAAAGTAACCATAAAAAGGATGCAAGGAAATGGGAAAGAAATTCTCTGCCAGCCAAAATTAAACACAATCTCTAGACACATCCACACCTGTGAACCTAACCTTCTGAAATATTTCACTTTTCTTAACTACGTCCATTTCTATGTTGTGTGTAATTTTCATCATCCAAAATATTGCACAATAAGCAAACCACTTGAAAATGAAGCCAAAGTATAATTTTTTTAATGTCCACATTTATTCTTCTAAAAGTTGACTATTATTATTTCCTTGCTCGGTCAAATATTCCTGGGAATTTCATTATGCAATTTGCTTACCTTTTATTCACATTTGAACAACTAGGAAACCAGCTTGCCAATTGGCTCCTAGCCCAGAAGGCATGAATGGAGGACAGAAATTAGCACTTTTAGTGTCTTCATTCCTTCCTACATCTTACACTAATTTTGCCCTGAGTTGGCCATGAAATCATTATCGTTGGTTAATAAAGTTTATTATATCCCAAAGAGCATGTTAACATAAGGAAAAAGAGGAGATGGACAGCTGGGTGATTGATCAACCGATTGACAAACCAACTGACTGACTGATGAGAGGGCATGACACCTTCCAGCGCTCAGCAGTATTAACGAGAGTGTTTTTAATAGCTATAGATCCTAGATTTGGGCCATAATGCTTTGCTCCAGGCACATAGCACTAATCCAGGTAATATTTATCTTACTTGTATATACAAGTGCTGCTTGTCTTACATTTATTCAGAGGTTGGCACTTCTCCTCTTCCGCTTCACAATTGGCTTTGTAGCCTGAAACTAGATACTAACTTCCCTATTAATATCATCATGCTGCTTGCATATATTTTAAAACCTAGGATACTTGGCAATCCAGAGGTTGGATTATGTTTTTGTTGGGTGAGAGTCTAGCATATTTAACTTAAAGCTGAACACAAAACGGGCCTTATCTGATTATGAAACCATGAAATGGTAAGAGCAGGCAAGTCTCATCGGGAAAGGCGGCAGGTCTGGGAGAAGAGAGACTATCTCGGATGGCCCAGCTAGGATTTGTTTTCAGTGTCAAAAGGTTTTCCTCTCTTTAAATGACAGGCTCAGCACACAGATATTTGCAAACTGAATGGGTGAAAGGAAAGCAGTGAAAAAATCCTTTTAATACATATTTTTATTGTAATACAAGCATCAACAAACATATCATGCATTTCTAATTAAGCTTATTACCTTTTGACTGCTTATGTTATCAAACTATAATTTTCCTCTAAACCATATCCCCCTACATAGTTATAATTAAAATTACCTATAAAAATAAGAAAAATAAGAAAAAATTACCTATAAAAATAAGAAAAAGGCACTTAGAATTGACTTATTGACTTATTGACTACTGCCCTAAAGACATTAACTTCAAGAAAATAGTTTTCTTCTTACTATTACCAAGTATTAGCATCTATTTCTAGCACACCGGGTTAAACTGCCTGCTATAGAAGATCCTGCCGACTGGAAGGTTGGCAGTTCCAGCCTGGGTCAGGGTGAGCTCCCATCATCAGCCAGGCTTCTGCTCACCTAGCAGTTCGAAAACAACAATATAAGTAGATAAATAGGTACCGCTTTGGCAGGGAGATAAAAACCGTCCTGAAAAACAAGCTGGCAAAAATATTTATTTATTTAAAACATTTATATTTCTCCCTTCTCACCCAGAAGGGGACTCAGGCCAGAGCACAGCATATATACGGCAAATATTCAATGCTGGAACATAAAATAAACTATAAATATACATAAACACCAAAATCAGTTATCTCCATTTTAAAAACAACTGCTTAAAACCATCTCAGATCAGCCATACTGGATCCTATTGTTGCCTTTTTTGCACTCTCCCAAAGGTTTGGTCCCACAGCCAAGTTTTTACCATCTTTCTGAAGGACAGGAAGGAGGGGGATGATCCAATCTTGCCAAGGAGGGAGTTCCATAGCCAAGGGGCAGGAAAATCTGACCAGGAAAGGAAAGGTGCCCATGGACGACAGTCTCCTCAGCATAGAAAATAAAACAACAACACCTCCCCATGGCCAAGTCAAGCACAGCCAGATGCCAGAAGTGAAAAGAGGAAAGCCTTGCCTCTGTTTATGTACTGTCTGTCTTTTTCCGATTGTATAATAGCATTGAATGTTTGCCATATATGGACCTGTAATCCGCTCTGAGTCCTCTCAAGGTGATAGAGTGGAATATAAATAAAGTATTTTATGTTATTTTTTAGTATAGTCCTATTTCTATTATAGTTAATCTTCAAAACCTGCAAGTATCTGCATAGCATGGCAGGACAGACAGTTGAATAATTTCCCAGGAATGGAATATTGTACAGTAGAGTCTTGCTTATCCAACATAAATGGGCCAGCAGAATGTTGGATAAGCGAAAAAGATGGATAATTAGGAGGGGTTAAGGAAAAGCCTATTAAACATCAAATTACGTTATAATTTCACAAATTAAGCCCCAAACAGGTCCGTAGCCAGGATTTCGTTTCGGGGGGTGGGGGGCTGAATTTTTTTCAAGGGGGGGGGGGTTTCGAGGGGGGCTGAGTTTCGGGGGGGGGGGGCTGAGTCTGAGTGAAAGAGGGTCTAGCCTAGCAAACCTTTTGCATCATTACCCCAATACCCCCATGCATATGGGATATATTGAGTATGGTGATCAGATCATGATATGAATAAACATAACAGTTTAAATAATGCACCAGTAAGGCCTTTTTGCGAACCACCATGAGAATTTCGGGGGGGGGGGGGGCTGAAGCCCCTCAAGCCCCCCCCCCCCCCCCCCCCCCCGGCTACATGCCTGGCCTCAAACATCATGTTTTACAACAAATCGATAGAAAAAGCAGTTCAATATACAGTAATGTTATGTAGAAATTACTGTATTTAGCACCAAAACATTGCAATGTATTGAAACAGCTGTGGATCCGGGTGGGAGGCAGACTGCACTGGATAATACAGAATGTTGGATGAGCAAAGGTTGGATAAGTGAGACTCTACTGTATGTACATAAGAAAGCTCAGAGCACTTGTAAAAAGACATGCTTTTCCATACTTGCTGACACACCTCAATAAGACTGATTCAAAAAGACTAAGTCAACAAGTCAGTAGTCAACAAGTAGGGGAATACCCTTGTCTCTTTCCATTGGTTGCTGTTGTCGTATGTGACTTCATATCATTTCTGACTTTGAATGTGATTTTCCTGCTTCTTAGCAGGGGGTTGGACTGGATGGTCCACGAGGTCTCTTTCAACTCTATGATTCTATGCCTTATGTACATGGAAAACCTATCACAACATTTTCAGGTGTGACCCACCCATAGTCACCCAGTGGGTTTCCATGAGCAAGCAGGGAATCTAACTTTGGTGTCCAGGGTTGTAGTCCAACAGTTAAACCACTTTATCACACTGGCAAACCTATGAAAAAGTTTTACAGCTGCACTATATTTACTAATGTACTCCAGGGCACAATTTGTTTGCTTGAAATTAAAAAACTAATAGTTTACATAACCTTTCCTTCTCCTTACCTCCCCGCCTGTTTTTCTGGCAGTGGAAAATGCCAGCCCTTCTCCATTTCAGCAAGCATGCTATACATATGAAGATTCTATCTGTTATAGAACAGCGGAGAAATTGAATACACAGTAACATAAGAAAGCGGGGGGGGGGGGGGTGGATTTTGAAAAAGAAGCCCCCTAAAGCCCACTTTGTCTATTCAACAGTTTGTTTTGCTTCCTATAGAATTTATTTTGGCTATGGGTAGATTGACGGTGATTAGATTTGAAACCTCGCCCGTGTATCTTGGGCAAAATACCCCGTTGTGTTTGTGTATTTAACACAGATTTGGATAATGAGCATGTTCTTTATTAACAGCCAGATATGAATGTTAAACAGTGCTGTAAAGAGGTCACTCAACAACAGCACCGCAGTTTACCATTTTCTTTGCTGGATATTTCCCCAATGAAAGTCTGCAGCAGTCAGTGAGAAATCCAAACTGTTTTCACCATCACTGCCACCACCATCCCCCCCCCCCCCCCGAAAAAAAAACCAAGCCCCCAAAGACCATGAGCACTATCAAATGTCTTATTAGCCTGGAAAGATCAGTCTGTGTGCCCTGAGAGATGGCAGACCTTCCAGAATCACACTCTGCCAAGAAATAGAGGATTAATATTTTGGTCTGAAGTGTATACTAGGATGGCTGGTGCAAAGTAAATCCTGAAACCTCCATAGCATCTTTGGAGTAAATAATAATAATAATAATAATAATAATAATAATAATAATCTTTATTTAAACCCCACCACCATCTCCCCAAAGTTAAACACCAAATAACAGAAAAATTACATCAAAACAAAATACATAAAGTAACAAAATAAAATAAACAGTGTAAAACAATATAATAAAAATCAAACACAAAGGGTGGGCCAAATGTGTAAGATAAAATGTTAAAACGTTAAAATCCTGGGTGAGATAGGAATAGAAAAGAGTGTATTTATGAGGAAGGAGCCCAAGAAGGAGGAGCAGTGGAGTATGGCCTTCATTAAGGACAGGGGAAAGTGCATCATGAGGACAACTATGTTTGTTGTTGTTGTTCATTCGTTCAGTCGTCTCCGACTCTTCGTGACCTCATGGGAGGACAACTATAGGGGGACAACTATAGGGGGACACAAACAAAATGGGATAAATGACTATCAATAGATTTGAAATTCACACAAACATCACAAAAAGTAGGGTGGAAGGCAAGGAGAAAGAGAAGGGAATGTTGATCTGCTACAGAAAACTGGGCAGGAAATGCCCGCTGCCGTGTCTGTGGTCCGTACAGCTTTCCTTTCACAGAGACACACAGACCAGCTATTCCCTGGTGACAGTTCTCTGCACTTTTCAATCCCGCACAGGATTTCCTTCTGTCTGAAAGTGTAAGAATTGCTGCAGTAAACACTGTGCATATGCCTTCCAGCTGTTGCCCTCATTCTACCACCGAATACCAGTGACAAGAAAAGTATTATTTTCCCCTAAAACCTTTTAATCTCCCAGACTGTGGAATTTTCATAGGCAGAGCTTGCTTCACTTTTTTTCCTCCTCAGGAACTTTATCTTCATTAACAAATGGAAGTTTTGTAAAGGTGACACACTAATTTCCTTCCTCCTTCGCCACTTCTCTCTTTCTCTCCAGAAAAGTATTGTATGTGAGCTAAAGACAGAAAGCTACACCTATAGCTTGGGGTGGGGAAAATGCACCGGGTTTTTCTATTTTCCAATGATAATGCCTCCTGAAATCATATTGTTGAAGGCTTTCATTGCTGGAATCACGAGGTTGTTGTGTGTTTTCTGGCCTGTATGGCCATGTTCCAGAAGCATTCTCTCCTGACGTTTCACCTGCACCTATGGCAGGCATCCTCAGAGGTCAGGAGGTCTCACAATATCTGAGGATGCCTGCCATAAATGCAGGTGAAACGTCAGGAGAGAATGCTTCTGGAACATCGCCATACAGCACGGAAAATACACAACAATCCTCCTGAAACTGGCAGTGGATTGAAGCAATTTTTGCTGCAAAAATCCACACGCATCCAAGGACATTATCACATGAGCAGAAGTTTAAAAACACATAACCACACTGCTTATCACACAACTTGGTGGCACATCAGTGGAACTCCAGCCCCACTATCCATTGTTTACCTTTTAATTCATGAGTAGACTCCTGGAAGTGATTTGTTTCAGCATTGAAATGTGTGCAATAAGTAACTAGCGCTAATGCTGCAATTGTGTGGTGTGTGTATAACTTATCTCCACTCCACTTCCCTGTTCTCAAGCTGAGGCCATTCAGCTTCTGGCAAGTAGATGGAGAGGACTTCTGGCTGCATTGCCATTAGTTGCCTCTTTTGCTCATTCACCTACTTTTAAAAAATGAAGTTACCTCATAATTTTGCAATTATTTCCTGGCATTATTATTCTTTTTCATTTGTTATATAAGCATTCCCTTCATGTGCAATATACTGTTGAGATATTTTTGTAAAATGTGTGTTCAGCCACATTCAGATATATGCCAGCCGTGTTGATTTGTTAGCAATAATTGCCTTTTGAACACATAATTGTGATTAGAACTGATAAACGCTGTCCTTCATTGAAACTCTTAGAATGCTACTGTTGCTGCGCCAGCACTCCGAAACCAGGATTGGCATTGACAGCTACACCACCCCCAGCAACTTAATCTCATCTGTATGAAGCTGGGAATTGCAATACATTTTGTCCATATTTATTATGATGGGAGGCATATAGAGGGGAACACACGCATGGCAACCTCGAATTGCATTACTGCACAACTGCAAAATGCCGTATTAATGAAAATACAGAACAGATTATTCTTATGACAATTAGCCAAAGCTCAGAATTTTACAATTCTTCTGGTTAATTTTTTTAAGGGTTGTGCACTAAGAAGGGCACAGTACAGGTAGGAAGGCATGGTTTATGGTGCAGTACGCAGGTAGAGTGGTCCGTCTTAAAAGATTGCTATTATGTGGGCCATGAAACAGGAAAGACACTTGCTATTAGGACAGTGTTCCTCAATCTGGGGGTCATGAGTGGGTTTCAAAGGGGTCATCAAAGACCATCAGAAAACACATATTTCTGATGGTGTTAGGAATCCCTTTGGCATAGTTGCTTGGGCTCACAGTGCTCTCCGGATGTAGATGAACTTTTAATATTTATATGTATGATGTGTTTTATCCTGTATAATTTCTGCAATGTAAATCGCCTGGAGCATCTCGGATGGAGGGCGATTAATAAGTAATTAAAGATGATGATGATCTCCTCTAAATCACCGTTGATTCATCCCAAATCCCTCCAGTATTTTCTGTTGGTCATGGGGGTTTTGTGTGGGAAGTTTGGGCCAACTCTATTGTTGGTGGGGTCCAGAATGCCCTTTGACTGTAGGTGAACTATAAATCCTAGCAACTACAACTCCCAAATGTCAAGGTCTATTTTCCCCAAACTTCACCAGTGTTCACATTTGGGCATATTGAGTATTTGTGCTAAGTTTGGTCCAGATCCATTATTGTTTGAGTCCACAGTTCTCTCTGGATAGAGGTGAACTACAACTCCAAAACTCAACCAAATCTTTCCAGCATTTTCTGTTGGTCATGGGAGTTCTATGTGCCAAGTTTGGCTCGATTCCATTGTTGGTGGAGTTCAGAATGCTCTTTGATTGTAGGTGAATTATCAAACCCAGCAACTACAATTCCCAAATGACAAAATCAAACACCCTCAACCCCCAACCTCACCAATATTCAAATTTGGGCATATTGGGTATCTGTCCAGTGAATAAAAATACATTCTGCATATCAGATATTTACATTACAATTCATAAGAATAGCAACATTAGAGTTATGAAGAGTTATGAAGTAGCAACAAAAATTATTGTATGGTTGGCGGTCACCACAATATGAGGAACTGTATTGGTGTCGCGGCTTTAGGAAGGTTGAGAACCAGTGTAATAGGCCATGGTGCAATAATGTCACAAGACTTGTCGTGCATTTTTTTTGTTGAAAAAATGTCAAAGAAGTCATAGTATACATTAGAAATATGTATGTGACTAAAAACCTGACATACAGTATGAGACCGGAAACAATAAGTGGTTCTGACAGATTCTGACAGATTTCCATGGTCCTAATCTACAGCTATAAAAACTGAGAATGCAGGAATGAGGCTGGTTTTTTACTGCCAAATAATGCAATTTTAACTGCATTATACGGTTAGTGTAGAACCATATAATGCAAATCAGTGCACTTCAAACTGTATTATATGGTTCTACACTGACCATCCAAAATGTATTTGTTATTTTATTTACTAATATGACCCCAATGTGCGTCTCACGGATAGCTAGTCACTGCAATATAAAATCCATGAAAACTGTGAGCTGCCCTCTATGATGTCAATGTAACAAAATTTAAATTTTAAATGTAAATATTAGGGCTGGGCGGTTTCGTTTCGTTAATTCGTAATTCGTTAATAATTCGTTAATTTTTTCAATTACAAAACGATAACGAACCATTCTGGAGCAATTATTAAAAAAAACGAATTTTCAGAAACGTTTTGTAAATGCTTCGTATTTCGATATTGTATTCGTTTCGTTATTGTTTTGAGGTCGTTTCGTTATTATTTCCGCATGTCTGGGCCAGTTTTATGGTTTAATTAGTGAAAAAAAATTATAATATCACACCAACAGTCAACAACAGAGGGAGAGGGAAGCTTCAGAAGGTTTTGGAGGTTTTTTAGCGTATTTCGCGGTCGCGTCCGCCATTAACGAATCGATTCGTTATTGTTTCGGAAATCGATTCGTTAATTTTTTACCATTTACGAAATTTCGTAAATATCGAACTTTTTAAAAGGAAAATTTTGTAATTATTTTAAATATTGAAACAAAAAAACCCCCCAAATACAAATCGATTTTAGAAACAAATTTTTCCGTTGTTACCCAGGCCTAGTAATTCAAAGGAGAAAACCATTTAAATGATTTTAGAGAGGGGTACTTTTAAAACAAGATAGAAACTGAATGGGATGGAAGCCTAAGTGTAAAAGTGGCATTCATCAAAATATATAGTTTGCAGTACAGACAGTCCCCAAGTTATGAACAAGATAGGTTCTGTAGGTTTGTTCTTAAGTTTCTGTGTCAGGAGTGACTTGAGAAACTGCAAGTCGCTTCTGGTGTGAGAGAATTGGCCATCTGCAAGGACGTTGCCCAGGGGTCGCCTGAATGTTTTGATGTTTTACCATCCTTGTGGGAGGCTTCTCTCATGTTCCCATACGGGGAGCCGGAGCTAACAGAGGGAGCTCATCTGCCCTGTCCCTGGATTTGAACCTCCAACCTGTCGGTCTTCAGTCCTCTCGGCACAAGGGTTTAACCCTTTGTGCCATCGGTTGAATTTGTATGAAAGTTGCAACAGGTACATTTTAAATGTAACTCCAGCCAAATATATAGATGTATTATTGATAGCATAGGGAAGAGTTAATACCCCTGTGGTGTTTGTTTTGCTGTCTGTGTCCCTGTTCAGAAGATTTTACCTCACTTTCTGTCCCTGTGATAATTGGAGTTTGAAGAAATTGGCTTGTTGTGGAAACAAGGATTGGTGAGAAAGCTTCAGTGGGGACACCTTTTCTTCATGATAACACTTTCAGGAGTGATTTTCCCTTCCTAGGAGTAGATTTTTATCACGTCCTGTTCTCTCACCCCCATTCTTAACTATGAGTTGTTTGTAAGTCAGATGTTTATAACACGGGGACTACCTGTATGCATAATAACCGTGCAGGATTCCATGGTGCCATTCACTTGTTACAGACTCTTGTTTATTTTGGAAGCCACAGTACTTTCAGATAGTGTCCGTCAGGCTAAACAGGTTTAGAGATCAGTCACAGCTACCTGTTATATGAAAAATAATAATAGAACTCAAGAGCAAAATAGTTTCACGCTGTGAGGGAGTAGGGTCATTGTTGTGGTAGAAAAAGGCATATCCTGTTACTCTCATAACAATGACTAAAATTGAACTAACCTGCCCTTTTAGGAATTTCATTTTGCTTCTTGAACGTCTTTCATCAAAGAGTAGAGGCAAGGGGACTAATTTATTTTATTTTGGTGAAGTTTCAAAGTACTGTAAAACCCCTTTCTCTTTCTGTGGATTCACACTGTAGAATTAAGGCAGTTAAACACCCCTTTAACTGCCATGGTGCAATGTTATGGATTCATGGCACTGGTAGTTTTACAAGGTCTTTAGTCTTCTCTGCCAAAGAGTGCTGGTTCCTTTGCTTACTTAGGCAATCCACAGGTTCTCTCACAGTGAGGACATTGGTTTCCAGATGGAAGGCGGTCCCGGTCAGGTTTGGTTTGACGCACCTTCCTATTGACGCATTTCCCCCTTTCACCCTCTATGCATGTTTCTGCAGCACTGCTGGTCATAGCTGACCTACAGCTAGAGTCCTCAAGGGCCAGGTCTTCCCAGTTTTCAGTGTTCAAACTCAGTGTTTTAAAAGTTGGCTTTAAGCTCATCTTTAAATCTCTTTTCCTGTCCTCCAACATTATATTGTCCATTATTGAGCTGGGAGTATAGTAACTCCCTTGGGAGATGGTGATCAGGCATTCAGACCGGCCGTCCAGCGGACTTGATTGTGGAGGACCATTGCTTCAATGCTGGTGGTCTTTGTTTTTCCAACATGCTGCCATTTGTCTGCCTGTCTTCCCAAGAGATTTGCAGGATTTTTCGGAGGCAACACTGATGGAATCGTTCTAGGAATTGAGTGTGACATCTATAGATACTCCATGTTTTCAGGAATATAGCAGGGTTAGGAGGACAATGGATTTAACAACAAGCACCAAGATGCTGGTTCCTTTCCAAACTATAACTTACAGGAAGCCATAACACTGAGCCATGGTGGTTAAAGTGGTGTCAAACTGCATTAATTCTATCATGTTAACTCACATCTCTTTTTTTCTCTCTCTCTCAACGACCGCACTGAAACACCACTTCTGCTTTTCTTACAAAGAAACCAGTGCAAGCTGCTGGTTTTGGCCCCAAATATCTCACAATGAAAAGACATATGGAAACTGATATCTTCTGTTGTGACCTTCTTCTTAAAAGTAGAAAAGGCTGACTTTCAAAACAGAAATGTGAAGCAAAACAAGTTTGTGGCTGAACGCTAGATCCCTTCGCTTGAAGCCAAGTAGAAAGAAGAATGAAGTTCAAAATGTTAGGAAGATGCAAGCCATAGAAGAATAAATTTAATTTATTTATCTAAGTATTTATTTGTTGCACCTTCTCCTCGAGTGGGGGCTTAGTAGAGAAAAAAGAGAACTGAACAAAGATGTTTTTGTTGTATATGAAGAATACTTCAAAAATTTATATTGGCAATACAGCATATGGTATAAAACTGCACCAGTGTAAAAGAAAACTAAAAAAAAAAAAATCCAATTGCTTTTCAAGTCAGTTCTCCCCATAAACCATTTAGCAAGAAAACAACATCATTTCATGCCTTCTTTTGAATACCAATGAAAATATTTTACTAATAGTTACCAAATATTTTACTGAAGCGGAATAGTATTCTGGCAGAAGCTTCTTGGTCCCAAAGATAATTCTTAAATACCCGGTTCTGGTGGTTAAAGAGAGGAATGAAGACCACAAGACCCTCAATTCACCAACATCTTCATCATGAAAGAACTGAGTCTGGAGTTCACGCCATGGAGTACCAAACCTTATGCTCCACTGCCAAGGAGGGACAGATTTATTGGCTTCCATATTGTTTTTCTTGAAAATGCCACATGCTGAGAAATGAGATATTCTGAGCTTCCCAAGTAGCAGACTGGTTGTGATACATTGCTGCAAGAATAATAAAGAGTTCTTCATGGCATCTTAAATTACTAGAGCGCGAATTGTGGGTGATGCTTTCGTAGACTAGAGGCCATTTCACCAAATACAATGTCTTCCACCATTGGCTGAGATGTTTCAGCAAAGTTGTTTCAACACTGTAGAATGACTGCAGTTTGACATTGTTGTTGAACATCAGACCCCTAGATTATGAATTATTAGATGTTGCTCCATTGGGACATACAGGACGCCCACATTGCCTTTTGCATTTTGCCCTGTAATAACTTTCCATGGATTTCATTGGAATATTGCCCCACCACACCTAAAACTTCAGAAGATAGACCTGCAATTACCGTAATCCCCTAACAATGCCTCCACAGATAACAATGGAGCCAAACCAAAGGTCACAGAAATTGCGCGGTAGCCTCCTCTGTTCTTCTACTGGCAACTCATTCAAACTGGCGAACACTCATTGCAAACCATTGTTTTTCCAGCACAGACCGCTGTCCTCACCCAAACTGGAGAAACTACCATCATTAGCTTTACTTACTTAGGCGATCCCTCGTAGTCCGAGAGCACTGCGATTCATAGAATCATAGAATCAAAGAGTTGGAAGAGACCTCATGGGCCATCCAGTCCAACCCCCTGCCAAGAAGCAGGAATATTGCATTCAAATCACCCCTGACAAATGGCCATCCAGCCTCTGCTTAAAAGCTTCCAAAGAAGGAGCCTCCACCACACTCCGGGGCAGAGAGTTCCACTGCTGAACGGCTCTCACAGTCAGGAAGTTCTTCCTAATGTTCAGATGGAATCTCCTCTCTTGTAGTTTGAAGCCATTGTTCCGCGTCCTAGTCTCCAAGGAAGCAGAAAACAAGCTTGCTCCCTCCTCCCTGTGGCTTCCTCTCACATATTGATACATGGCTATCATATCTCCTCTCAGCCTTCTCTTCTTCAGGCTAAACATGCCCAGTTCCCTGAGCCGCTCCTCATAGGGCTTGTTCTCCAGACCCTTGATCATTTTAGTCGCCCTCCTCTGGACACATTCCAGCTTGTCAATATCTCTCTTGAATTGTGGTGCCCAGAATTGGACACAATATTCCAGATGTGGTCTAACCAAAGCAGAATAGAGGGGTAGCATTACTTCCTTAGATCTAGACACTATGCTCCTATTGATGCAGGCCAAAATCCCATTGGCTTTTTTTGCCGCCACATCATATTGTTGGCTCATGTTTAACTTGTTGTCCACGAGGACTCCAAGATCTTTTTCACACGTACTGCTCTCGAGCCAGGCGTCCCCCATTCTGTATCTTTGCATTTCATTTTTTCTGCCAAAGTGGAGTATCTTGCATTTGTCACTGTTGAACTTCATTTTGTTAGTTTTGGCCCATCTCTCTAATCTGTCCAGATCGTTTTGAATTCTGCTCCTGTCCTCTGGACTATTGGCTATCCCTCCCAATTTGGTGTCGTCTGCAAACTTGATGATCCTGCCTTCTAGCCCTTCATCTAAGTCATTAATAAAGATGTTGAACAGGACCGGGCCCAGGACGGAACCCTGCGGCACTCCACTTGTCACTTCCTTCCAAGATGAAGAGGAAGCATTAGTGAGCACTCTCTGTGTTCGTCCACTTAACCAATTACAGATCCACCTCACCGTAGTTTTGCCTAGCCCACATTGGACTAGTTCACTGTGTCAAATGCCTTTGCAAGGTCAATGAATACCATGTACAATGGTTGATTTTGTTCCCTGAATTTTTCTTGGAGCTGTTGTGCAGTGAAGATCATGTCCACTGTTCCTCTGGAGAGGCGGAAACTGTTCTGGGGTTCTGGGAGGGTGTCTTCTGAGATGAGTAGAAGTCAGTTTGCAAGGATTCTTGCGAGGATTTTCCCAGAGGAGGTTAGAAGGGAGATATCTCGATAGTTTTCGCAATCTGTTATTTCCCCTTTTTTTGAAGAGGGTGATGATGGTGGCATCCTTGAAATCTGCTGGGATTTTCTCGGTCACCCACACTTTTTCTATGAGCTGGTGGAGTTGTGTCAGCTCAGGTCCTCCCTCTTTAAAGATTTCAGCAGGGATCCCATCAGGTCCACTGGCTTTGTTATTTTTTTTGTTGGCTGATGGCATTGCTGACTTTTTCCAAACTAGGCAGTGCTGCAAGTTCATCCCTGGTTTGTTGTTGCAGGATTTGTGAGAGAACTTCTTCAGCCACATTGGAGCTGCGATTCAGAAACTACCATCATTAGCACTCATTAACTCAAACCTACCCACATTCTTTCTCTCCCCAGACTCATGAGAAGTGGAACAAGCAACAGCCACGAAACTTCAAACTGAGCAATGACAATTTATTAATTTCCCTTCAAATCTGGAGACTAATCGGCAACAACGACAGACAGTGCATCCCAGCCAAACAGCCTATAGATCCTAGCCTGCCACAATCTGAACCAATCAACACTCAGGCAAGCAGAAGTCCTTTGCTTCAAACTACTATCAAAATGCTCTTAATATTTGTGCATGTTTGCATTGGGGTATGTCAGTTCTTAGGAGTGCTGTCTCCACTGACATCCACTCTGCATATTAAGTCTAAAGTCTCTGATTTTGCCTTCAGTCCATCTGTTTATTATCTGGTCCTTTGGAAACTTGGTGCTTCAGGCACCAAACCTATGATTTTAGTGGTACTAAAATCACATAACAATGCCACTTTAGCTGCCATGGCTCAATGCTATAAAATTATGGGTGTTGGAGACCTTTGCCTTCTCTGTCAAAGATTGTTGATACTTCACCAAGTTACAAATCTCAGGAGTCCATAGCACTGAAACATAGCAGTCAAAGTGGTGTCAAACTGCATTAAATTTGCAGTGTAAATGCATCCCAGGAGCAGGATTAAAATTGAGAAAAAGATTGTTTCACTTGTTCCACCTTACTCTGAATAATGTAACAGGAAGATTTTCCCCCCACTCTAAATATAGCTTGTGATACAATTTCTAGCTTACACATTGTCAGTTCTGAAATCTAAGTCAATCCACCACATTAAATGACAATTCATGGACCATTGTTCAACCTGAAGTGTGAAGACCAAGAGACAAACAAACCAAAAAGGTCAAACAACAACAGTATTCATGAGCTATAACTCGCGGTCAAGTATGATTGTCCTCTAGAGGTAGAGTCTTGGTGGTGGGTCTGTAAATGACTGTGAAGACCTATCCTGGATTCACATGGTCTTTCACATTGAGGACATAGATTTCCAGAAGTTAAAAGGTCAAGAGTCAAGCAAAAAAAAAAAATCATACAGCAACAACAAACCCTGAGAACAATGGTAGTCTATGGAATAATGTCTGTGAAGTGTTTTTATTGTATAAATCAAAATATTTCTATTGCTTTTTATTAACACAATGTAGTGTTAAACGCGGATACCTCTGAGTTGAAACATCAAGGTAGTAGTAGTAGTAATAATAATAATAATAATAATAATAATAGCTATTCCCCCAGATATCACTTATGGGGGGGGGGGCAATACAAAGGAAACCAAAAAGATAATAACCAGACTTTGTATTCACCAAGGGTGTTAATAGTTGGACGGAATGGAAACATCTGAGCATTACTAAGTTGAATCATATGTGTAATAAGACAGCAGATCCACTACATATATCAATTCTGTGTTGATTTAAGAATATCTATTTACTTTATCATATACCCACATGGATTTCATATTTGTTTGTTTGTTTTAAAGCTTTATAAACCACTCCTTTCTTTTACAAAAACACAACATACAGGGTAGCATGTGGAAAATAATCTAAAACCAATATCATAAAATATGCAACGGCTCCCTCTAAAAAAACCCTTATGAAACCAGCTATGCATTTCAGTTTTTAAAACAGGGTAGGTCATAATTCACGTTTGCCAGATATGATTAAAACAAAACCAGGGACTCCAAGATCCATCAATCAGAACATGATACAAAATACACAAGCTTCTTTGAGCATAAATATTTTTAAAGTCCATATGTTTGTTCATAGATTCCTCAACTGAGTGGTATTTAATTTTGAAGTCAAAAAAGCTCATCCACACCCTTAAAAAACCCAGTAGCTCTCATTTGGAAAACGGAATAGCTACAATGTCATTTGGGCAGTGGATCCATTCTGAGATGCAGTCTCCACTTTTAAAATAGTTATCCAAGGTATCAAATCCTATATGAAGAATAGGGTTCAACATTTTGAATAGATGTTGGGAAATGAATTCCCCATCTCTATGCATTTTTGAAGTACTATACCTTATAAATTGGTTCACCGCAAAAAAGGACTCCCAATACACTATATAAAATGAATTAAGTCTGGGACTTAAATAAATTTAAAAATGTCTACGCCTCATATTGGAACATGAGTGCACCAATACTATAGAATTAATGCAGTTTGACACCACTTGAACTGATAAGACTATGGAATCCTGGAATTTGTGGTTTGGTGAGGCACCAGCACGCTTTGGCAGAGAAGGCTAAAGATAATGACAACTCCCAAGTTTTCATAGAATTGAGCCATGGAAGCTAATGTGGTGTCGAACAGCATTAATTCTCCAGTGGAGATGCACCCCATGTCTCCAAAATAAGCATGCCACCTTGAACAAGTCCTTTAAACTTTGGAGAGTGGACTTATTGTTTCATTGATTTTGAAAACCAGCAGCCTCAGCTGAAACTGGCTCTTTTGTGATCACTTTTCCTATCATTCAATTGTCAACTCCAAAAAGGGCCCCAAGGATCCTTTTCTGTGACATATGTGACATATGTAGAGAGAACCTATTGCTATTTATGCAATCTGGCCATTTGTAAAACCCCATTTAAAGTTAAATGCAAATATACCAAATAAGTAGTGATATAGTATATCCATTTCTGGTTCCCCTGAGTATTATAAAATATCCATCGTTAGTGTCTTTCTTTCCTTCCTTCCTTCCTTCTTTCTTTTTCTTTCTTTAACTGTGCTTTATTTCAAGAGGAAGGAGACTTTTAGTTATTCACACAAAGACAAATGATTTTTAAATTACATCCTAAAAGGCTAGCAGATCATCAGTCATTTTAAATAATGACAAAAAGTAATGTATTGCTGTGTTTGTACTTACACAAAAAGAAAAGACTTACCATTCTGTGCCTCCCATCAGAGCAATGGTGAAATAGAGGTACATTTTGTAAATAAAAACGGTAGGTTTTAAAGGTTTGATACAAATGCAACCAAAATTTTCAGACCAAGCCACAGTTACTTCAAAGCCATTGAAAAAAGGCTGAACATAATATATTTTAAGCTACTAACTCCAAGATTAGCCCCATCTATAAAATCTTCAAAATTATCTAATCATAATTGTGCACTTCTAAAATACTGGAAGGGTTTGGTGGGCATTGACCTTGAGTTTTGGAGTTGTAGTTCACCTGCATCCAGAGAGCATTGTGGACTCAAACAATGATAGATCTGGACCAAACGTGGCACAAATAGTTAGTATACCCAATTGGGAACACCGGTGGAGTTTAGGAAAATAGACTTGACATTTGGGAATTGTAGTTGCTGAAATTTATAGTTCATCTACAATCAAAAAGCATTCTGAACCTCACCAACTATACAACTGGGCCAGACTTCCCACACAGAACCTTTATGACCAAAGGAAAATACTATGTTTTCAGATGGTCTTTGGCAACCACTCTGACACCCCCTTGTGACCCCCTTACGGGGGTCCAGACCCAGGTTGAGAAACACTGGCTTGGAGGATCTCTCAATAAATTCCCAAACTTTCTGTTTCAGTTTCAAAAAGAAATCTGACAGTTTGTTTAAATATTATTTCCAAAGGTGCACAAAGCATCTCATAATAAATCTATCAATAAACTTCTCAGCTGCAGAACCTGAAGGGGACCCCATGTCTCTTATCACCTCTCACCATTTGTACTTGTTCGGAGTGGGGGGATTAAACGGGGAGTGAAGGCTGATATGACTGAACAAACAAGGAAAGGAAGGGGGGATGAAACAGAAGGGAGGAAGATTTGCTTGTCTGAAAGAAATGCTAGCAAGCAGCAGTTGGGGCAGCTTGGCAGAGCTGAGCAAGAGTCTTTCAGTTACACACATGGGCAAAGCTACATCACTTTGGGCAAATAAACTTCTTTGATTTAAAGAAATAAAAAGTTTGCAACTTTCCGCACTGTCTGTTTTTATAGGCATGTGATGACAGTCTTCTCATCAAACGTACTCTTTCAAAGCACATAACAAATGTCTGTTTTGCAGAACTGCATACTCACTAGTCATGTATTTTGGGACAGAGATGTGTGCGTTTTTCTTTTTAAGATGAGATAAGACTGTATTGCTTTAACCTCAGGCTGTAATAACAACAGCAACAGACACAACAACAGCCACAGGCTCAAGTAGTTAACATCTACCTGGATAGTTAACATCTACTCACAACTATATGGTGGTGGTACAGAGCAGCTTAGTAGATCCCACTGGCCAATATAGAATTATAGAATAGGAAGAGATCCCAAGGGCTATCCAGTGCAGCTCCCTCCCACTTAATCCAGACAAGACAAAGGTCCTCCTGGTCAGTTGCGAGGCCAGTCAGGGTATAAGTTGTCTCCCTGTGCTCGAAGGGGTTACACTCCCCCTGAGGACACAGTTCCTTAGTCTGGGGATTCTCCTAGACTCAGAGCTGACACTTGAGGCTCAGGTGTCGGCAGTGACCAGGAGAGCCTTCATACAGTTAAAATTTGTGTGCCAGCTGCCACCATACCTCAAAAAGCTGGACTTGGCCACAGTGGTCCACACCTTAGTTACATCCAGAATGGACTATTGTAATGCACTCTACATGGGGCTACCTTTGAAGACAACTCAGAAACTGCAGCAAGCGATTGGGGTGAGCTTTAGGGAGCATACCACACCCCCTTAAAGTGACTCCACTGGCTTTCAACAGTTTCCAGGGCCAATTCCAAATGCAGGTGATTACCTATAAAGCCCTATACGTTTCAGGTCCAACCTATCTTTGAGACAACATCTCCAACTGGTACAGTCATTAAGATATGCTGAGGAGGCCCTTCTCTCGGTCCCACCACCGTCTCAAGTACAGTTGGTGGCTCCCCAGTGGTGGCTCCCCAGCTCTGGGATACCGTGCCTAAAGAAATTAGATTAACCCCCTCTCTTTAGGCATTCTGGTTGAGTCTAAAAGCTGATATGACTGAACAAACAAGGAAAGGAAGGGGGGATGAAACAGAAGGGAGGAAGATTTGCTTGTCTGAAAGAAATGTTAGCAAGCAGCATCACTAAAAGCATGGCGCTTCAGTCAGGCCTTTGATCCTGAGTAATCCATGGTGAACAAGATGAATCATTAAAAGTACTGCCCCGCACTTAGACTGTTATGACAGATAGTCAAGTTACCCACAGGTTCTACTATGTTTTAGGAATTTTAGAATTTTTATACTTTTATGATTTTATCAGTGCAATTTTATGCGCTGTTGATTGTACTTATGTCATTGTATTTATACTTATGTATTGTTGTTTGTATGTGGCACTTGCAGTGCTACTGTGAGCCACCCTCAGTCCATTTGGGGAGATGGTGGCAGGGTACAAATAAATATTTATTCTATTATTATAATCAACAACAACAACAACAATAACTTTATTTTTGTATTCCTCCTCACCTCTCCCCAAAGGGACTCGGGGTGGCTTACATGGGTGCAAGCACAATCAACATAGTTAAAATATAACACATTAAAATTTGTAAAACAAAATCAAAGCATGCTCGACAGATGGCCATCTAGCCATTCAACCAACTCTATGATTCCATTGATGTATTCACCATCTCATTAGCATGGGACTCACCATAGGCAACTATCTGTATTACTTCTCTTGGTGGGATATGATGAAGAACCCCACACGCAGAGCTCAATGTTTGGGCAGTATGTGTTTGAAACACTAACATTCAAATTCATTCATATTCTCTCTCTCTCTCATAAATATAGAAGCAGAAGGTATGAGCTTATGTGTCAACTTAGTTCTAAGCCTCTGAAATAAAATTTTATTATACCAATTTGTGGTATGCATATGTAAAATATATATGATTTTTACCTATGCTAGTCAGGCAACATCTAGCCTTTGTTGACTTTGGGCCAAGAAGGTAAGCCTTTACAAGATCAGGCCTAGACAGATGTTAAGTGACATCTGGTCTAAGATCTTAAGAGGCAAATCCTTCATAATCTCAGGAAGCCACTATGGTGGCAGAGGGTTAAAACCTGTATTCT
Source organism: Anolis sagrei (assembly GCF_037176765.1). Classification (NCBI taxonomy): domain Eukaryota; kingdom Metazoa; phylum Chordata; class Lepidosauria; order Squamata; family Anolidae; genus Anolis; species Anolis sagrei. Next base: position 27,701,400 of record NC_090021.1, on the reverse strand, counting down.
TGATAATATACAATGCTAATAAATTCAGGTTGTACTCGGAAAACACAGATGTCATTCTGATCACCCACAGAATTCACATATTCCATTTACCAATCCTGAAAATTGTTTCAAGACAGGTGAGATGCCATTTCTCTTTGCTGTCTTCAAATACACATACACATACATCCTAATCCCAACCTTCCCAGGCAGAATTACAAGCTGGGATGCTCTTCTGGCTTATGCTAGTGTTACTGGAGGTCGCTGTTGCAAAACCATTTTTTCTAGTGTTTCAGTGGATATCCAATAACCACTTATGCACCAGTTTTCTCTCAATAGTGCAATAGTGCAATGACTACTGAATGTTTAAAGATTTCAATGAAGAGAGTTCACCACTCTCCAAGGCCATCTAGTATACTGTCAAACAGTTCTTAATTGTTAGGAAGTTCTTTCTAATGTATTGTCGAAGGCTTTCATGGCTGGAATCACTAGGTTCTTGTGGGTTTTTTCGGGCTATAGAGCCATGTTCTAGAGGCATTTCTCCTGACGTTTCGCCTGCATCTAGATATCACAAGATATCAGTTAAAAAACTCAAAAATTATAACAGCTAAACAACAGAGAGGAAAAAACCAGGCACAGATTAACACCTCCCAGCAACAGATTTTCCCAGACTCAGACAGGCCTTCAAATGCTAATGAAGGTGATCAGCTAAACATTCACACCTAACTGCAGCAGGAAAGAGCTCCTTGCCCCACCCCAGCCATTCCACAGATATATAAACCCATTTTTCCTACTTCCAACAGACCTTCTCAACCTCTGAGGATGCTTGCCATAGATGCAGGCGAAACGTCAGGAGAAATGCCTCTAGAACATGGCTCTATAGCCCGAAAAAACCCACAAGAACCTAGTTCTTTCTAATGTTTAGATGCAATCTCTTCTTGCAGTCCAAATTAATTGGTTCATCTTGTGTCTGCAGCAGCTTGCCTCATCATCATCATCATCATCATCATCTCTCTCTCTCTCTCTCTCTCTCTCTCTCTATATATATATATATATAGAGAGAGAGAGAGAGAGAGAGAGAGAGTAACGTTTCTTTGTGGGATTAACATACCTCAAAAATCACTGGAGGAAAGGACACCAAATTTGGACACAATAAACCTATCAGGCCAACAAGTGACCATCACTCATAAAAACACTGAAAAACACAGCAGAAGAGACTTAAAAAGTAAAAACAACCCCAAACATTACATTACAACACATGCACAAAACCACATATATATACGCAAACACACATGTATGCTAATATATATATATATATACACACACACATATACACACACAAAACACATATACACAGATTAGGCCACAGCAATGCATGGCAAGGGACAGCTAGTGTGTGTGTGTATATGGCTAGCATCTCATATCTCAATCTACTCATTTTCAAGCTTGACAGACACAGTTCCCTAAGGCTCTCCTCATAGATCTTGATTCCCAGATTTTAACTATCTTGGTAGTCTTTCTCAAGACAAGTTCCCAGTTTATCAATATCCTTTGTGGCCAGACCTGAACACAGTTTTCCAGATCAGTTCTGACCAAAGCAGAATAAAGTGATAATATGGCTTCCTTCAATCTGAACACTGAACTTTTAACCAGGTTCTCATCATGCTTGAATAAAATTCTTATGAGTATATTATACAATGCAATATAAAAACAGGAGCACACCCTTTTCTAGCCCATCCAGTATTTTCTTGGCTGGTTGGCAACCATACAACAAATGCTGGACCTCAAGGTATTTCCTGTTTCAGAAGCATGGCCTCACTTGCCATAACTCTACAGCCACACATTTCAAACTTGCCAACACTGTATAGTTAACTAAAACCACAGGCGAGGCCAAAAATACTGCAACCCAGAACATTTTCTCCATTTGCTATAATAATTAAGCAGCCATGTCCTTTACAAAGGGGAAGCTTGAGCTCATAATAAAAGAAAGAAAGAAAAAATTAAATCCTTTGGAAGGATTGCATCTCAGATATATTACGTGCCACTAAAGGTGTCAAGTAAAGTTCAAGAGAGCTGTGAATCAACCCTGCCAAAAGTCATGCCTGAACATAGTTAATAACAAAATATGTGTACAAGACAAGCCTGTCTGACAGATCTGTTTTCTAGACACTACATGATCTTTCGCAGAAACTCTCTCAAGATGCTGATAGATTGCTGCTTAAAAACGTGTGATGCAGACATAAAAGAGTGGAAGATGAGTGACAAAAAATAGCAGAATACACATTCTCCCAACTGTCTCCATTAAACAGCAATGTCCCAGTTTCTTTCTCCTACTACCACCTTCCCCCTTTTCCTCAGCTTACTTCAGTCTCTTTCCTCTCTCCCCTGCTGGGTTAACTGAGTGTGAACTACTCTTGCACTTTTAACTCAGGGACCTTCCACACAGCCCTAAATCCCAATATCAAGGCAGCAAATCCCATATTATCTGAGTGTGGACTCAGATAACCCAGTTCAAAGCAGATATTGTGGTATTTTCTGTCTTGATATTCTGGGATATAGGGCTGTGTGGAAGGGCCCTCAGTTTGCAGGAACTGAAGGAATAAGAGGAGAAAATGGGAGGATGGGGGCCCTTCCACATCCACTCTGTTGTTCCTCCCTTCAACCTGTTAGATGCACTGTGTCTACTAGTCAGTACCTGGTTCTTAGGTTACCTGCTGACTGGGGCACAAGATATCAGTGCTGTGTTGTTGTTCTTCCTTGTTTTAAAACTCCAAAAACATTTTAACTGTATTGTGTGTTGCCTATGATTCTTAACATGTTAACTGTATTTTTCCTCTGTTTAACTGAAAGCATGCATGTGTGGATGGCAAAAAGAGCACTCGGTGTAATGAAATGATGCTGCTGGTCTTTTTTCTCAAGAAAAACAATTTAAAATGACACAATGTTAATGTAAGTCAATCCAGAAAGAAAAACAGAGCTTCCACCTCCAAGCAATCCCCTGAGAGTGGTCAACACAGTCTCACAAATTGCCCAATGTTTAACTTGAAGTCCATTTGTTAATTTTGTAAACAAGACTGTTTCCATTTTCCATTGACATGATATTGACAATATGACTCTAATCCTGTCAGGAAGGAAGTATTGTATTTCAGGCAACTACAGTACATTCCTCAAGTCTATCTTCAGCCAAAAGACCTGGGCAAAACGTTATTCACACAAAAGCAGTATTGGCAGCTTCAGACTTCAGGTAGCCAAGAATATTCACGAATTTCAATTCTCAAGAAGCCCAGCAAGGTGTAGTAGTTTGAATCTTGAGCTACAAGTGTAGAGACTAGGGTTCAATTCCACAGTGTGGACAAGTCACACACTTCCTGTCCTAGAAAATCCTGTGATAGCTTCACCTTAGAGTCATCATAAGTTGGAAATGACACACAACAACAAATTCTTGAGAGCCGGCATGGCATAGTGGTTTGAGTGTTGGACTACAATTCTGGAGACTAAGGTCTGATTTCCTGCTTGGCTATGAAAAGCTAGTGATGACCTTAGGTGAGTCACACACTCTCAAACCCATGATAGATTCATCTTAAAGTCACCATAAATTAGAAATTACCTGAAGGCACACAACAGCAGCAGGATTCTCAATTTATCTATCCTTTGTAGATCTATTTATTTTTTAATGTTTCTGTTCTGTGATTGAGGGACATATTCCACTAGCTGAAATGCAATGATATCTTTCTGCTGACAAAATTTAAGGGGGAAACCAAAGTGATGCCCATCTAGTCATTTCCTGCCCTTTCCTGCACTGTCAAAACTTAGAGAAAAGAGCTAGTTGGTGGCTGCAAGGGGATTAGATCAGTAGAAATGCCTAATGAGAGCAAGCTCTGGGTGGTCACACGCAAAATGATCTTTGAATGTATTTCCAAACTCTAATCCTCCAGGTGTTTTGGACTTCAACTCCCAGAACCTTCAGCCTTGGCCATTGATCAGGGATTCTGAGAGTTGAGGTCCAAAACACCTGGTAGACCAGGTCTCCAATTCTCCAATATTTCTTCCAGTTCTATGTAAATTGCGTGGCAACAAGAAGGTCCTTTATTATATAAGACAGCTTTTCACACACTGGCTTATTCATCTCTACCTCCCCCCGCCTTTGATCTCATTTATCCTGATCATAATCTAAACAGCTTGTAGAGTTTACACCTTATTCAGAAGTTTGATCTGGATTGCCCCTGATGTAAAATCTTGGCTTTTAATGCCATTGCTGGGCCAAGAATAGAATAACTTTATTTTCATTGTACAACTGAAATGAATGCTTTCCATAGCACACATCACGAAACAACACACCCATCCCTCCACATTACCACCACCATAGTACTTTATACTTCTTCAAAGAAGATGACATCTACACCTGTCAAATCGCTCATGATATCAAGACTAAGTTTATTTCTGATGCCCACGATGGTGGACCATTCAAGTGGAAATTCACTACTACCCCCTGATATGGGCTTTGAATAGTTGGTACATGTAAACTAATATGAGGGTAGAGGAGATTATTATAGAGAGCAAGAGGTAACCCATACCATCATGACATCCTTGATGAGGTCTTATTTTCGCATCATTCCATGGAACGAGCAGCACTGTGCAAAACTGTCCTTCCATTTGTCACTGTCTAACTAGCACATATATTCATCTCTGTTGACAATATGAAATCAGTCAACAGCTCCCTTCTTTTGACATAATTAACATGCTGGCAATCCCTGAGGTGACCTTCGCGATTTCGATATGACAATACAGGAACTCAACTCAAAGCATTGTCACCCTGTGTGCCTTGCCTGAAACTATATGATCAGAGACTCATTGCCATACACTAGCACCACACACAAGATCCAGCTTTCTTGCCAAAGGATTATGTTCAGTCACATAGCATCTGAGAAAATAAATTCCAAATATATGATATTGGAGACCCCACGCCTCCATTATGTTTAGAATAGAGACAGCAAGGCACCTTAGGCGACTGACACAGAGAGGGTATAAAAGAGAAAGGATTTGGCTCCCTGCCCAAATTCCTACCATCCCAGCCAGATAATGTGAAATTAGAAACAGGGGTAATTATGCAGTTAGGGGTTTGATGATGGCCCTGGTTTCTCTGGGGACGAAATATTTGCATGTTAATTGGGGTGCAGGGGATAAAAAAGTAATAAAGCTCTTATCTCTTTAGCACATGACAAATGCTGACCTTCTGGCATCTTGCTTTCATACCACAATGAGATGCCAAAGATACTTGGGCACTCAGCCACACACAGAGATTTTGTAACCATCTCCCACATTGGGTTGCTGTAAGTTTGTCGGCTATATGGCCATGTTCTAGAAGCATTCTCTCCTGGTGTTTCACCTGCATCTATGGCAGGCATCCTCAGAGCTTGATTTTGAGAACACAGTCGCCTCAACAAGCCAGAGAGCCAGGTAAGTGAGTCAAAGATGCACTCAAAACCTCTTTGCCAATGGATTTTCTACACTGTCTTCAATGTAAGGACAGCTCTCCAGGTGGCTCTTCTTACAAGTAAAGCTCCCCCTTTGCATGGGAAGACTCAGGTCTTCTGAGTTGCACCTACAGGTACATTTATTCAGTTCTCAATATATTTTTTATCATAGAATCGTAGAATTTGAACAGATCACAAAAGTCCAACTTCTCATGCAAGAATACAGTTAAAGCACTCTCAACAGATGGCTATCCAGCTTCTGTTTTTAACCTCTAGGAAAAGGGGCTCCCCCACACTTTGAGGCAGCATATTGCACTTTCAATCAGCTCATATTGTATGTAAGTTCTTCACAATGTTTAGGTGGAATCTTTTCCGTTGCTCCACCTCTTAGCCTCTGGAGCAGCAGAAATCAAGCTGGCTTCCTCCACAATTAGGCAGGAAGTTTTAGGCTCTGTATATGTATAACTTCTCTAGGTACACAGTACTATTTGTAAGAGGATAAAACTGTGCACAGAAATCAATGGAAGAACTTCCAAACTGTGAGAGCTGTTCAACATTGGAACTCTCTGCCCCGGAGTGTAGTGGAGACTCCTTCTTTGGAGACTTTTAAACAGACGTTAGATGGCCTTCTGTCAGAGATGCTTTGAATGTGATTTTCCTGCTTCTTGGCAGGGAGTTGGACTGAATGGCCCACAAGGACTCTTCCAACTCAATGATTCTATAATTCTATGAAGTCCAACTTTGATCTCATGATGGCCATCTGATTGTTAAAATGTTGTCAAGAATGAAAATGGAAGATTAAATTTAAGAGTGTATGATAAAATGGGCACAAAATGTTAGATCTCAGTTACATATAGATCAATGGGAGAGAGTTTGGGCAAAAGTTTAAAGTGTACGCTGAGTTGTAAGAGGCAAACTTAGAAAATGATGCGCAGATGTTGTTCTGATTCTAGTGCCTAATTTACTTCCATTCATTGCTCTATGGCAAAAATAAAAAAGTCTATGCTTGCAGAGCATAAACCACACAAAAACATCCATCATCTGGGCCCATTAAATCCTATCACTTTCTCCTTGACCTTTCCTGGCAAAGTGCACTTGTGCTCCAGCCAACTACCTGTTGCGCAGGTATGTTTCCATCCCTTCCCCCTGGATATCAAATGACTTATGTCATCCTGGCTCATCACCTCACATCACTTATTGCTCTGTTTAGGTTACTTTGATGTGAATGGCTTAGTCTCATACCAGACATCCCCCAACAAAAGCACATGTACAGGTGTCTCCTTGGAGGTGGGGTGGCGGACATAATAGCTAGTCTCTTGTACCATGGCTGCTTTATTTATATTGTTGAGATCCATTCACTACTACAATCGCCGTCTTTGGGCTTTCCTCTTTTGCTTTTCCTAACCCCATCCACCCTCCTTTCCCCCCACAAGAAGCATCTTTGCACCTCCAAATAGATGCCTGTGCTTTTGTTCCTTCTTGTGTTGCTTGGCTGAAGCTGTCCTTATGAATCATCTGCCATATAATTTTCCTCTAATTCATAATTTGTTTCCCCCTTTGAAGATACTTGAAAAGATTACCTGCAAACTCTAAAGACTTTCAGCTGTTGTTATTGCATTCATGGGATTAGCTTTAGTAGCTAAAATAACAGTCTTCTGGCACCTTAAAGACTAACATATTTATTGTGGCATGAGTCTTTCCAGATGTCAATAAACCAAAATGCTGCCAATAGCTCTCTCAGAGTCATCATTTTCACTCTGGGAAATGCAGAATAAACCTAAATTGGGAGGATCAAATCTTGATATCTAGCAAGTTTAGGAATTTTGTAGCAAGTATTCTGGGATACATTGCTAACTGTTGTACCATGTTTCATTTACCATGTAAGCTGCTTACAGTTTATCTAAAGAAACAATTAGTTTCTATAAAGAAAATAGAAATATTTTCATTGAAGAATATCTTGGTTTTTAATCCTTCACAAAATGTTCAGACTTAGATTCCATCACTAGACTAATAAGGGAGACCTGTAAAATCTACACTCATTTCTTACATTCACAGTTTTGACTTTAGCAAATTTGATTATTTGAGTATTTGATAACAAATGTTCTTTCAAATACCCCTTCCATACAGCTGTATAAAATCCACATTAAGCCGATATACTTCCAGGTCCAATTCAAAGTGCAGGTTATCACCTAAAAAGCCCTATATCAGTGATTCTCAACCTGGGGTCCCCAGATGTTTTTGGCCTACAACTCCCAGAAATCCCAGTCAGTTTACCAGCTATTAGGATTTCTGGGAGTTGAAGGCCAAAAACATCTGGGGACCCCAGGTTGAGAACCACTGCCCTATATGGTTTAGATCCTACCTATTTATGTGACCGCATCTCTCTTTATGAACCTGGTCAGGCTCTAAGATCAGTCGGAGAGACCCTCCTCTTGATGCCACCTCCATCACAAGCAAGGTTGGTGGGGATGAGGGAGATGACCTTCTCAGTAGTGCCCACTCTTAGCCATTTGATAATGGCTAAGAGTGTCAACCATCTTATCAGACAGGATTTTAAATGGTTCTAGAATAATAGGAACTGTCTAATTTTAAATGGTGTGTGTGTTGTTTTAAAGGGCTAAACAGTCTTTTAAACTGTTTATTTATTTATGTGTACACTATTATGCTATTTTGCTGTTTTAATTGATATGTGATTATTGTCTTTTAATGTCATTTATTGTATTTGTTTATTTGTTGTAAGCTGCCCCGAGTCCCTTTGGGGAGAGGGAGCAAGATATAAATAAAGATGATGATGATGATGATATGGTAGTGTGGACTCAGATAATCCAGTTCAAAGCAGATATTGCAGACTATCTGCCTTGATATTCTGGGTTGTATGGCTGCATGGAAGGGCCCTAAGATTTTCTACGTCTTCTTGTGCGATTCTATGGTCAGGTTCCAGCAGAAGTGAAGCATAGAATCATGCTGGAACATCCAGAAAGAGGTTCTCTCAGATTTTTAAAAAATAGCAATTTTCACTTTTACAGGGGCCTTGTGCTCCTATACCCTGTGAATGTGGATGACTGTAGAAGTGATCAGAATTCATTGTCTCACATATAAATCAATCCTGTTTGATTTATGAGTCACGTTAGAAAAAACTCACAACTTCACAATCTCTGAGGATGCCTGCTATAGATGCAGGCAAAATGTCAGGAGAGAATGCTTCTAGAACATGGCCATATAGCCCGAAAAACCTGCAACAACCTATTTATTTGTGTGTAGACAACACCACAGGTAAAATAGCACTGGGCATCTCATCTTTTGTCTCAGGTAAAGTGTCTTGGTCACTATATTGATTGGAATTTAAAATAACTGGGAAGAAGAAATCTTAAAAACTAGTTTCCTGAACAAGACTTTCCTGAACACAGAGAGATACATTTAAAATCAATCTATTAAATAGATCTAGAGTTTTTCCTTTTCCTTTTTTTTTTTGTGGTACTTTGTCTTGGTTTTGATGTTGTCAAACAGTTGTCTGTCACAGAGAAGGAGCCAAAGGCTAGGACAATAAATGCAATTACTCACCCCGCGCTTAATATCTCCTGTGTGCCAAATGTGAGTAAATGGAATACATACACAGCCAGTGTCATATTCCTCCTGTAATGGCACTCGTCTTTATCCTCTTGGAAAAAGATGACTCAAAATCAAAGCATTCCTTTAAAAACCTTTAAGCTTTGATACTTCAGAGGGAAGTAGGCTGGGATGTGTTTTTACCTTATGACACTACCAGTGATCTCATTAGAATGCAAAATAATCATTTGGAGCCATCTGCAAATCTGAGCTCCTTCCTGTATTTACAGTTACTTAATGAGCCGTCAGGTGGCTGATTCTTTTAGCAGAAGTCCCCAAATAAGATGCCGTATTGCCTTGAGCTCCATTTCCATTCTGCACATTGGTCTGGGCTTTTCATTTCAGCCAATTTCTCCATCCCCACAACACTATAGGTTATAACACAGAGGCAATCTCATACCAAAAGAGGCATTCCCTTCTAAATCTTTCCAGCTGCCTTCAGGGCCCATATAGTATATGAGGTGAGATATTGTGAAATTTCACCACACAGTAAAGAGCAGCCAAAGGGCATTTTGTAACCTCTCTTTCTCCCCACCCCTCACATATACACATACACCTTTTCTTTCTTAGGGAGTATAATGTCTACATCAAGGGAAGTCATAGTGCCACTCTATTCTGCTTTGGTTAGACCTCACCTGGAAGACCTTGTTCACTTCCAGGCGATTCAATAAGGATGTTAATGAGCTGGAAAATGTTCAGAGAAGGGTGATCAAAATGGTCAGTGGTCTGGAAGACAAGCCCTATGTGGAGCAGTATGGGGAGAAGAGCTTGGAGAAGAGAAGGTTGAGAAGGGACATGATAGGTATGTTGTAATATAAAAGGATGTCATATTGAGGAAGGGACAAACTTATTTTTTTTCTACTCTAGAGACTTTGTTGTTTAGTCATTCAGTTGCTTCCAACTCTTTGTGACCTCATTGACCAGCCCACGCCAGAGCTCCCTGTCAGTCATCACCAACCCCAGATCTTTCAAGGTCAAGCCAGCCCACTTCAAGGATACCATCCATCCATCTTGCCCATCCATCCATCTTGCCCCCTCTTCCTTTTTCCTTCCAATTTTCTCCAGTATCATTATCTTCTCCAAGTTTTTCTGTCTTCTCATTATGTGGCCAAAGTACTCCATCTTTGCCTCTAATATCCTAGAGTTTAGGAAATGGAATAATGGACTCAAGCTGCAAGAAAATATAGTTCACCTAAACATTAAGAAGAACTTCCTAGCAGTAGGAGCTGTTTGACAATAGAATATACTGCCTTGGAAGGTTATGGACTCTTCTCTGGAGGTTTTAAAACAGTGACTGGATGACCATCTGTTAGGAGTGTTTTGATTGGGTGTTCCTACATGGCAGCGAGATGGTCTTTGTGGTCTCTTGTGATTTTACTGCCCTTGATTTAACAAAAGATGTATGGAGGCCTTTTCACCCTGTAAAAAGCCCCATCTTCCAAATATAGGATTTTGTAGGACATCTTTTCCAAGAGTATTCAGGCCTAGATAGGAAGAAATAATATAATTTCACACCAGATGAGGCAAAAGGCTTGAGGCTGGAAGCAAGGAATGTTACAGAGCTATAGCTGTCCTTGACTTGTCTGTGTAAAACTACTTCAGAAACCTAGAACACTTTCAGCCACTCCAAAGGAAAGGCAACTGCTGGATGGACAGAAACCCCTGCATTCAGCTGGTTGTATTTATTTAACCAATAATAACTACCTATTCCAGTTACAATACACAGGATATACGAATTGGTGCTATGACAACTTGCATGTTTAGGCATAGAGGAAAATGTATCCACCCCCCCCCCCCCTTCCCCAAGCTTCAGTGACGAGCAAGATTTCACATACAGAACAGAACACTTCATCCTGAGAGTAATAGAGTGGCATGCCTTCTTAGATCTGCCTTGCTCCTTTCTCTCTAAAAACAATATTGACTGGTATTTTATATTGCAGCTACAGATTTGTAACTGAAGTTATAGATCTGTAACATCTACATAAATACTTCTTAGCCCACCTCAACAGCCAGCAGCCATATTGAGCAACTGCTGATAGGAGCTCAAGAAGAATGAACCAGTGATAGAATTTGAAGGGATCTCAATGCCACGTATCCATCCTCCAGCTCAATACAGGGTCTCAGCTATATCCTCCCAAGAAAGTAGCTGCCTGGACTCTTTCTGCAGATGTTCAGAAGAGGAAACCCCATTCCCTCTCTTGGCAGTTCCTTCCATTGCTGAAATGTTCTTCCCTTTAAGAAGTTCTTTCTAAAGTTCAATCAAAATGTTCTCTCTTGTAGCTTCAAGCCCTATGGTGGCAGCAGGTAATCTGAAAGACCTTGGGATATTTCTGAAAGAGTATAATCATGCCACTGATTCACATCAGTCTTTCCTTCACTGAGCTAAATGTGCCCATCTCCTTTCCTCTTATGTTTTGTGCTTTATACCTCTTATCATCCTTGCTGCCCTTCTCTGATCTTGCTCTAACTTGTCAGTACTCATGTTTAAACAAGGCGCCAGAATGAAACATAAAACTCATTTTTAGTATCTTTATGTCACTGTGTAGTCCTCTGTTGTTGTTAGTAGCATCCTGCATTTTCCCTAAAATTGGAGTTCAGAATAGCTTACAATTTTAAAGAGAAAAACAACTAAAATGCAGAAGGCAAACAGTAAAATAGAATTAAATTATTCACAGTGCAAAAATACTTCAAACCTATGTTTAGACCAGTGGTACTCAGCCTGTGGATCCCCAGGTGTTTTGGTCTACAACTCCCAGAAATCCCAGCCAGCTTACCAGCTGTTAGGATTTCTGGGAATTGAAAGCCAAAACATCTGGGGACCCACAGGCCGAGAACCACTGGTTCAGATGGACAAGATGATATTAAAAAGATAAAAAGCTATTAAAAACTGTTCCGTTTAGCAGTGCTTCACCTGTCTGTTAAAGTGGACTTGGGAGGTTGGGCTAGGAAATATTACTTAGTTATGCATACATATTTAAGTGACATTCATTCCATCAGCTGTGGATTGAATAGAGAGAATAGTTCCTGGTACACAACACATATTATAACACTCTTTTATACATCTTGTTTCTGGTTCCCAGCCAGCATCACACTACATTCATTCCAACATACATTTGACTATCTATTTACCTTGGCTTTAGGTAACATCTTTCCTACTGCCTTTGTTCCCCAACAACCATAGTTAAAATTGAACTTGTCACCTCCTCACCATGCTCCCATGTTTTGTGTATCAATTGCTATTCAGAGGCCATGAGGCAGTCTTGGGGCTCTGTTTCCATGCACTTGGGAAAGGGAGCCCTATGGGGTTCCCATAGAGACCATCAAATGGCACTTCTGGTGGAACTCCATGGCACTCCATTTCCCAAGTGCATGGAAATGGAGACCAAATACTTCTGTCAGGAGTCAGGTGTCAATAGACTCCTGATAGAGAAAGATGCGGTAAAGTGGAGGAAAGATGGAGGAAGATGGTGAAAGACATGGAATGGATGGCCATGCCAAAAAATGGGGAAAGACCTGAGGAAATGGAGTAAGATATTTCTCTCCGCTTTCCCTCCGACAGTCTGATGAAGTCCCTAGTCTGTTAACTCATAACTATAAATGCCTGTTCCTAGGAACTTCACAGCACACATTTGATAAAGCAAACTTTTGTGTACAAAAGCTTATATTGTCAATTTGTCACTGGTCATCTGTCAGGGGTGCTTTGAATGCAATTTTCCTGCTTCTTGGCAGGGGGTTGGACTGGGTGGCCCACAAGGTCTCTTCCAACTCTATGATTCTAGGATTCTAATTTATTTATTTCAGTTAGGTTCAAAGTAAAGTCCCTTTACATATTAATCCAGACTAACATAGCTAATTTGTCGAATGAAGTAATAACTAATATTCTACTGATTATAATAGGTCTGCTTTAAACCTGGGTCCAGCCTTGCATGAATAAGCTCCCGAATATTCAGTCTTCACATTTTTTCCTAAACATGAACACCTATTACACATTCAAAGTCAAAATAATTAGTGGAGGCATATTGGCATGAAGGATCTTAACTTTCATTGACTTTACAAACATTTTATATTGCCTTTCCCAAGCACTTTACAAGGTTGGAATTAGTATATGGCAGGTTAATTCATCTGGAACTTGCTCTTTTTTATCAATACTTGGCTGTCAGTTGTCTCACAAGAGATCAATTGTTTCAGCTATTAAAAATGCAAAAAATCCAAACCATAGTCACACAATAGGCTTTAAATAGGAAAGCTATATCTTTCATAGGCTAGAATCCTAATTTTGAATTTACATATCTGTTTCATCATGTTAGCAAATTTTGTGATATTTCTACTTTTCACATAGACATAAGCTATATAGGTTTTAATGATGCCAAGGGGATATTAGCTGTAAGCCCTTTTAAATATATGGAAATGTATCACACAAGTTGAGTATCCATAATCTAAAATGCTTGGCACCAAAAATGTTTGGGATTTTGAAATATTTTTACAATGGACTCTTGGTATCTGCTAGGGTTTTATTCCAAGACTCTCAGTGAATACCAAAATATTCGGATGCCAAGTCTCATTATATCCAATAGTATTGCAAAATCAAAGTTCACTTTTTGGATTAATTCTTTTCCACACTATGAATGATTAGATCCATAGATACAGAATCTGTAAACCAACTGTATTTGCATATACATAGATCGTGAGATATTTTGGAGATAGGACCCAGGTGCAGACATGAAATGCATTTATGTTTAATATACACTTTGTATTCATAGCCTGAAGATAGTTCTATACACAAGATTTTAATGATTTTTGGCATGAAACAAATCTGTGTATACTGATCATCAGAAAGCAAAGATGTCATTTATGTGGGAAATTTCAGATTTTGTAGCTTTTCAGATTTTCAGATAAAGGATGCTCAACCATTTTCTTCAGCATACTCAAGCTCCGATTAATGCAAAAATGATTTGTTTGCCACCCAGCAACTTCCCAAGTAACTTCCAGATGACTTAGACTACAGATCCCATCTTCACATGAGCTTTGGTTATCCTATTTGGGACTGATAGGAGCAGTAATCAAAAAGAGATGGGTGGCATCAAGTTGGGGAAAGCTGACCAAGGCAAACAGTTCAGATTCAGGGTTCTACGCTAAGCATACCCATATCAAGCATTTCTCTGACATGGTTATAATTCAGACATTCACAGCACTCAGACCAGTTCTCATGCTCCACACTCAGCAATTATCTGGATGCTTTGACCAATTCTTACTCCTATCACCCTGACATGGGTCCATTAGTTAATTCCTATATGGATTGATCAACAGAATTTACAAACATTCCAGTGATATTTCATCTGAAGAATTATCACCATCATGATGGGCTAACCATCTCTTTGGTTAATTTCACACAAACATATATTAGAATGCTCACATTCTTCCATTTTATTTACAGGCCTGGCCCAAGATATTTTCCTGCCTGAGATTTATTTTATTTACTTCATTTCGACCCCACCTGAAGAAACTCAAGGCAGCTTATAATTCTGGCAAAAATTCAAGGCCAGTAAAAACCAGTGCTAACAATAAAAATGAGTTTAAAACTATTAACATTAAGCAATAATAAACATACACCAGTATACAAAAATAAAAAAGCATATAAAGTGCACAGTTCCATTCGTCCATAACCCTGTTCATAATCCTTAATCTAGACTGTATCAAAACCGTAGAAACTTACTCTTCAAATGCTTCTGCATAGAGCCAAGTCTTCAGCTTTTTCCTAAAACACAGAAGTGATGAGGTATGCCTGATGTCACTGGGGAGGGAGTTCCACAGCCAAGGGGCCATCATGGAGAAGGCCCTGTTTCTCGTCCCCAACAGTCGCACTTGCAAAGAAGGTGGGAATGAGAGCAGGGTCTCTCCAGAAGATCTTAAAGTTCGAATAGGCTTATAAAAGATGTATTCAAACAGATAAGTTGGACCAGAACCATTTAGCGCTTTATAGGCCAAGACCAGCACTTTATATTGGGCTCGGTAGCATATTGGCAGCCAGTGGAGCTGATGCCACAGAAGACTTGTATGCTCCTGTACTCTGCTCTGGTTAGAAGTCTGACCACCGCCCGCTGGACTATCTGAAGCTTCCTCGCCATTTTCAAAGGCAACCTCACGTAGATCGCATTGCAGTAATCTAAGCAGGGTACAACAAGAGCATGGACCACCGTGGCCAAGTCTGACTTCCCAAGGTATGGGCACAACTGACACACAAGTTTTAATTGTGCAAATACTCCCCTGGTCACTGCCGAAACCTGGAGTTCCAGGCTCAACGATGAATCCAGGAGAACCCAGCTGCGAAACTGTGTCTTCACAGGGAGTGTAACCCCATCCAACACAGGCTGGAACCCTATACCTTGTTCAGCCTTGTGACTGACCAGGAGTACTCTGTCTTGTCTGGATTCAATTTCACTTTGTTTGCATTCATCCAGATCATCACAGCTGCCAAGCATTGGTTCAGGACCTGAACGGCCTCCTTAGTAACAGGTAGGAAGGAGTGATAGAGTTGAACATCATCTGCGTACAGGTGACATTGAATTCCAAAACTCCAGATGATCTCCCCCAATGGCTTCAAGTAGATGTTAAACAACATGGGGGACATTATTGAGCCCTGCAGGACCCCACAGGACAATGACTGTGGGGCCGTGCAGGTTTTCCCCAGCAACACCTTCTGGGATCAGTCCTCCAGGAAGGACCTGAGCCACTGCAGAGCAGTACCTCCAAGGCCCATTCCCATGAGGCATCCTACAAGGATACCTGACTGTTGAGATGAAAGGTTAGACAGCAGTCATCCTCTTTTCTATGTACAAAACCATCTAAACTAAGAGTTACCTCTTTCTTGAACACAGATACTGGGATTGTGCCCTCATTACATTTGAGACAGGCAAGTGTAGGTCCAGAACAGAAGTCCCTGACTGTTAAGTAAAACTTAATGATGCATTTTTAACTCTATCCTCAAACTAGATCAATGGTATTCATGGGACTCTCATTGTAATGCTTCCAAGACAAGACTCATTACAATCCTTATGGTAAGGGAGATGCCAAGACTGGGAATGAAATCCAATTGTTAATCCTAAGTAGAATACATCAATTTAATCAAATAAACTTTCATAAGTGATGACCTCCAAATTCCCACTGATTCAATGGGTGGACTCTACCTGGAATTAACAATTGGACTTAGGCCCATATCTCTGAACAGAACTAGATGTTATGACAAACACAGGACTGCCATTAAGACTGCCACAATCAACCCCATGTTGAGTACTCTTTATCAATAATTGTTCATGATGTAGTAACCACATCTCTCAATTTTATTCTTGTAGACAGTTTCATTAAACAGAGTTGAATTGTTATTTTTCAATTTTGTGGAACTAATGGCAAATATGTTCCCAGGTTATATCTATTTGTAGTCCTAATGATTGTCTCTGGAGGGGTGGGGACATATAGAAACTGGTCACCAGTGTCTTTAAGGTTTCCCAGACCAATCAGGGTTAAACTCACTTGGTTTTCTTCTCCCTGTCTAGGAATGTCAAAGTGATCATCCCTTCCCTCTCTTCAAAATCTGTCACCAAGCAATCATTCTCACTCTAACTCACAATATGACAACATCACTCAACAGAAGAATACAGTGCAACACATTTGATATTTTTCCATATGCAATTATAGATATGCTCAACATGGGTAGGTATGAGGATGCATGTCATGAAGTCTTCACATTTCCTCATTCCATGACCTAAAATATTGCTGCTGGCTGATGACAAGCACATAAGAACCGCCAAGCTGCATCAGAGCAAAAGTCATTTAGAGTGGCTGACCAGTTGCTTACCAGAAGCCCACTAGCTGGACAAGGCATGAGCACGAAGAAAGGGAATGACATGTGGTCAGAAGCAGTTCTGCATTTGTCATTAGGTTTTGTTTTTCCTCCCACTGGAGAGCTATTTGAAAGTAGCATTGTGGGCAATTCCATTCTGAATTACCACTTCCTATAGCAAGAACTCATATCTGTGAAGTTCTACCACAACAGTGTAGATTTACATTACATAAAATGTGTTATAGTACTTATCCACCCATTATTACACCATGCACTGTGCTTGATTTAAGATGAAGGTGCACGCTGCATGCTAGGAAGGTGTCGATTGGAGAGCTCTCATTATGGCTAATCCCCCTTTCCCTGCCCCCATCCCACAAATACTAAAACAAGGCTGCCTCCCTTGGCTCACACTTTAAATCTTTTTTGCTTTGCCTCAGTGATTCCCAGTGAGTTCATTTCCGCAATGGACTTTGCCCCATTAATGTCCAAGTTCTGGTGCCAAGCAATTAATCAAAAAGTATGGGGGGAGGAAACCGCTTAGCTCCAAAAAGAGTTGGCTTTTATATTTGAGATTTCTCCCTGTTTTATTGCTCCAAATCTCTCCCTGCTCAAGCTCCTCTGACCTCATCAATCTTCACATAAAACATCTCTTCAAAGAAATATTTTCACTAAAACATTCAGGCCTCTTCAGCTGGGGATGTTGCGCCTTGCTGGCTACATCACATTTGAGAAGAATTAATTATTTTCTTTCTCAATATTAAGGAAACACAGCAGTAGTTCTCTTATTAAGCATGGGAAGAAAGACTTGAGTATCCATATTACCAGCTAGTCCTCAGCTTTGAAGAAGAGAGCATCAAGGATCCTTTTCAAAGCCCTGGAGGATCCAGTCTTCCCTCTCCTCTGACCTTCTTGCCCAAGTCTCTCTCTTCTTCCTCTTCTCTTTGCTATTCCTGGCACCTCTTTTAAGTTCACCAGTCTCAGCATCTTTTAGCAATTTTAATAACCGGTTCTGCTGAACTGGTGCAAGCAAGATAAAATATTTCTATGCAGGATGACTATGCCTTATCCAAAATGCTTAGGACCAAAAGTGTTTTGGATTTTAGATTTTTTCCAGATTTTAAAATACCTTTATTTGCATATTAAGTATGAGCTCTGTATCCATAGAGGATGCATTCCAAAACTCTCATGGATCATAGCAACTTGCAAGCACTATATTTTGACTATGCTTGGACCAGCAGCATATCATAAAATTGCATGGAAAGACCTTTAGTGGTCCTTAAACGCTTCTGGGGTGATAGCTTTGGAGTGTGTATAAGTAAAACCATGGATAAGGAGGTTGTACTGTATGAAAATAATCAGATATCTTGGAGATGGAACCCAAGCCCAAGCATGAATTTCATTTATGTTTCATATACAAATTATTCATGTAGTCTGAAGATAATTTTTACAAAATACGTTTAATAATTTTGTGGATGAAACAATATCAGAAAGCAAAAGTGTCTTTATCTCAGCTACATGTATGGTTAACTCAAGATTTTGGAGTAATTTCTGACTTCCAGATATTGGAAGATTGCTATGTCCTTCCTCAAGCTCCTCTTTCTCTATACAATCATACACAAATCTTTTCATCATTCTTTATCATTCCTTGACTTCCAGATCTTTCATCATCATGGTCATACTCTTCTAGAAATGCTAAATAATAGGTAAATTCTGCAAACCATTACAAAATTATATTTTAGAATTGTTTCTGAGCATCTGTTTATCCAAAAGAGTGTTCGCCTGTCTGAGGAACTTTGAGTGAGCGTCTCTTGGACAATCTTCAGGACAATGTGTGTTGGTGTTGATTCCCATCCTAGAAAGCAACCTTCTGTGAAACTTCTGGAATGGTTGTGGTACAAAAACAGCACAGAATCATAACCTACATTTATATATATAAAATGCTAGGAATAGCAATGTTGCTGATTTTTTTTTCTGGCTCTCCTAAGCTGGAATAACTTCCAGGGACATTATGTTATGGTGAATATTATGAACTGTTGAAATGTATATTTTTCAGCTGAGAATGAGGGATAGTGAGGGTGGAGGGGGGAGAGATGCTTTCCTCCTATCCAATTACTGTTTCTCTTTCAGACAAATTGGTGAATTAGTTGGGGATTTGGGTACTCAGCAAAGAGATGATGAGAAGGTGGAAGAATCATGTTGTGCTTTCGGTTCTAAAGTTGACTCAAAATTGGCTCAAACTATTTTCAAATTGGCTAAGCTATTTTCTGACCATAGTTCCAAGCTTCACACTTATGCCACCACTTTGTTGTTGAGTGCCTTCAAGGAATTTCAGATTTATGACAACCTTAAGAAGAACCTATCATGGGATTTTCTTGGCAAAATTTGTTCAGAGAGGTTTTTTGTGTTGCTGAAAGAATGTAACTTACCCAAGGTAACAACATGTGTTTCCATGGCTGGACAGGAATTCAAACCCTGGTCTCCAGAATGATAGTCCAACATTTAAACCAGTGCATCCACACCACCCCATCACTACTGCTAGCTATAAAAGTGGAAAGTGGTCTATGCTAGTATTTTACAATCACACAATGTGAAGAGAGATGCATTTTGTTTGACATCCATGTATGCGTTCAGATCATTCCTATTTTGTGTTTTTCATGAGTGGAGGAGAGAATTATGCTGAAAAAGTGAACTGATCTTTCTTCTTCTCCATAGGGAGATGCTAGTAATAACTATAATTAAAAATATGTTGGCATTATAGCTCCTGCCTATCCTTTGCATTCCCATCCCTGATCAAGACTATCCAAAATGTGGACACCCGTCCTGCTGTAAAAAACCACACACAGAGATAGACTCTCCCTGTTAACTGTTGCTGTTGACAGTTCCTAGCTTTCCAAAATACCTCCTCGACTTTAGCCTTGGGGGGATATGTTGCATTCTTTTCACGCTTTGCTATTAACAGTAACTTCCTCACAAATTGCAGCTCTACAGATGACAACTTGGTGTTTTATTCTTCACAGGCTGTTGACACCTACATTTTCACAGACTCTCTCATTTTTATCTCAGTGACACTGTATCCATGAGTGGCATATTTAGTCTTTCAAAAGTACATTTGCAAACATGGGGAGAAATCAACTTTTCTGCTTTTCATACTCTTTATCCTTCTTGATAAGAGTTCCTATTTGTGTTTTCTACTGGAAGGAATTAGAAATAACTAGTTACAAGTAATAAGCTATCTGTAATGAGTTATAAGGAAGATTGTAACAAGGGCATAATGGAATCACGTGTCAACAGTAGCACAGTAAATAGAAACAAAGCTACTTTATTGGCATGATGAGTGCAAGGAGTATAATGATAAAAGAACATTCCTTAAGAATGTATTGTCAAAGGCTTTCATGGCTAAAATCACTGAGTTGTTGTAGGTTTTTTCGGGCTATATGGCCATGTTCTAGAAGCATTCTCTCCTGACATTTCACCTGCATCTATGGCGGGCATCCCCTGAGGTTGTGAGGTCTGCTGGAAATAGATTTCACAACCAACAGACCTCACAACCTCAGAGGATGCCTGCTATAGATGCAGGCAAAACGTCAGGAGAGAATACTTGTAGAACATGGCCATACAGCCCGAAAAACCTACAACATTCCTTAAGAATAATGTTAAAACCACAGATACTTGAAACAGCAAGAGTAGTCTCTTCTAATCTTGAGGACTGAATGCACCACAAACAATACAGTGGCCTGCCAGAACTAGCCAAAACTTGTTTTGGCAGTAGATTCTATAGCCAATATACTGCTAAAAAGAAAACTCTTTCAAATGTACCTACCAGTCTAGCTACATAAACAACCACACATTTAGGACCCTTCTAGACAAGTGGTGCGAAGATTACTGCAGATGCTGACCACAGCCAGGAAATCAGAAGGTGTTTACTTTTTGGGAGGAGAGCAATGACCAATATCAATAAAATAGTGAAGAGTAGAGACATCACACTGGCAATGAAGGTTCGCATAGTTAAAGCAATGCTATTCCCTGTAGAATCCTATGGATGTGAGAGTTGGACCATAAGGAAGGCTGAGCCAAGGAAGATAGATGATTTTGAACTATGGTGCTGGAGGAAACTTCTGAGAGTGCCTTGGACTGCAAGAAGATCAAACCAGTCCATACTCCCGGAAATAAAGCCTGACTGCTCACTTGAGGGAAGGATATTAGAGGCAAAGATGAAGTACTTTGGCCACATCATGAGAAGACAGGAAAGCTTGGAGAAGACAATGATGCTGGGGAAAATGGAAGGAAAAGGGAAGAGGGGCCGACTAAGGGCAAGATGGAATCATGGTATCGTTGAAGTGACTGGCTTGACTTTGAAGGACCTGGGGGTGATGATGACTGACAAGGAACTCTGGCATGGGGTGGTCCATGAGGTCGCAAAGAGTCAGAAGCGACTGAACGAATAAATAACAACAAATGAGTCCAGGTAATCTGCCAGATAATCTGAGATAAAGAGAAAACCTGGAATCAGAACCTGGGGTATAGGGCCTGTCTGAAAGGGCCCATAGTCCCTATTCAAATTAAAGTAAGGTAGGACACAGAGAGCTTGCAAAGGTTACTTTTTTGGTCAATTGATTCCAAAAAGACTCTGACCGTACTTGCTTGAAAATTCTGAAAATTGTTGTCTTCAAAAATAGCATCCAATCTTTGTGGACATATGGAATTGCAAAAAAATAACTAGCAGCCCTAGCAGTTTAAAGATTCAGCCCTGATATGAAAATCTCAGAGGCAATTTAAATAGAGTTTTGTTTTTTTTTTTAAAAAAAAAATCGGTTTGCATTGGACCAAAAAGTTGACAAATTTAAATCCAAGTTGTTGATGTTGTTATTGTGTGATCAAATCATTCCTATTTTCTGTTTTTCATGGTTGTGTGTGTGCGTGGGGGGGGGGGGGTCATTCCTGGATTATGGTGATCCTAAGTGAATTATCACAGGGTTTTCATGGCAAGATTTATTCAGAGAGGATTTCCCTGTGCCTTCTTCTGAGGCTGAGAGAATGTGACTAGTGGGTTTCCATGGCCAAATGGGAATTTGAACTCTGATCTCCAGGGTCATATTCCAACATTCAAAACCACTATACTTGTGATTTTTTAAATGTTATCCTAGATTGTGTTTTGCCATCTAGTTAAAATCCATTTTTTTTAAAAAAATCTGAATTAAAAAACCTAATCAAAAGCAATGAATATATATAAAAGCACAGTATGAAATTACCGAGACACCAAGAATGTGGACTTAAAAGGTATTAGCTGTGGCTCTGTTATTATTTGATGACAGCTGCCAAAAATCTTTTACATAATTATAAATGAGATAAGCACAAAGCAATGAAGAGTACATTAAAAATCTGGCAAAGCTAAGAAGGCAGGTGTTTCCCATGGCTCTCTATTAAAGGGCATGTTGCAGTTAACGAACCTATGAAAGGTTGTCTGTAGACCAGAAACATATGCAACAACAGAAGACTAAAGCAAAAGGAAAGACCTGCAGGTATAAAATGGGTAGGAAAACTGGATCGGCAGCCAACTGTGCTGATACGCAACATAGCTTCTCTTAAATCTCCAAGCTGCTTTGAACAAAATGAGCTGAGCTATTGATTTATGTGCTCCCTGGTTACTGAGGAACTAAGAACTCTGCTAATTCTGCTGCTGGAATACATTCCAAACATTCACGTTTTGTATCCAGATTCCTAATAAATTCCATGGAATCTCTAGACCCAAACAAGTTCTAAGTTAAGATGAAATGATAGATCAGGTGATGTATTCCGCTACTATTCATTAGTTTCTGTGATGGAGAAATGCATGAACAACACATGCTTCAGTATCATACAATGATGGCTGACCAATTCTTCAGATATGAGAATCAACCAAATTTACAGTTCATTTCCCTTTCCTTTTACTTCTTTCCTCTAAGAGTCATAGTAGTTATAAACCCACTATAAAACTAGGAATGGATGAATGATTTATTTTTGCATAGATTCCATTCCAATCTGACATCAGAATATGGCATTTAAAATGTGAACCATTAGTATGGTTCACATTTTAAATCTAAACGGTTCTACCATATACACCCATGTAGAAGCTGACCTCATGTATAAGTCAAAAGCAGGTTTGGGAGCAAAAATTATGAATTTTGATGTGACCCATCAATAAGTTGAGGGTCATTTCATGAAGAGGGGAAAGCACCAAGGCTTCTCCTAACAAAATGCATGCATGTGTGTGTGTGTGTTCAGTGGCATTAAGTCGGTTTTGACTAATGGTGACCTTATTATTTAGGACCCTTCTACTCTGTCATATAAAATCCAGATTATCTGCTTTGAAGTGGAAGTGTAGACTCATATAACCCAGTTCAAAGTGGATAAAGTGAATTATCTGCTTTGATAATCTAGATTATATGGCAGTATAAAAGAGTCCTGAGAGTTCTCCAAAGCCCCTTCTACACAGCTGTATAAAATCCAGATTATTTGTTATATGAGTCTGCACTGCCATATAATACACTTCAAAGCAGATAATCTGGATTTTATATAGCAGTGTAGAAGGGGCCAAAGTTATATTTGTGCTACAGTTCCCAGAATTTCTCAGTCAACATAATTCTAGTCTGATCCCTGTAGTGGCTAGTGGACTCTGATACCTATGGTCCAAAAAAGAATAACTTTCCAGATCCAAGAATAATATAGAGCATAGATCTAGATTTTGACAGAAACTGTCCTGGAGATTTAGAGACACATAGCCAGGGGTTACCCTCATGTAGGCGGCCTCTCCCTGCCCCCAAAAGATTTATAAGCCATAAAGAGACCCCAAGCAATATATATGATTTTTTCTTTCTTTTTAAACATTTTCCATGGCTTCAAAATTGAAAAATGCCAAAGCTGCTAGAGGCTTCGAGATGGATCTAGGAACAGCTGTACCTGAAAAACCTAACCCTTTAGTAAAATGTATCAACTTGAAGATTTATGTGTAACTTGTATCATGTATGTAGTGTGTCAATTCTTAAATGTATAAAATGTATCAAATGTATAGAACAAAATGTACCTTTCCATGCCCTCAGTTTGCACAAATCTTTGGGGAAGGAGGTCAAGGCCAGGGTCCCTCCAGCTATTGCCCAAGCCAGATAAATATGAAAACCTCTGTGTGTGTGTGTGTGCAAACAGATGATCCTTCTTATCATCAGGATGAGCTCAGGATGTTTGTTCATTCAACTTGAGGCTGAGAGTATACCACTCCTGTGGAAGAGGGGGCTCAGAAAACATGAATTCATTAACTTTCTGAATGGGCAGCCAAGCCCTTGATCGTCTTTTGGGTTTTACACCTTTTGTCTCACATGGAACTGGACACTTGGAACTCAGCAGGATATACACATTACAATTTTCTCCAGGGTCACACCCTCCCAGGGGGCATCAATGCAACAGATTGGTCCTTCAAGCTGACCAACCACCAGCTGTCTTTTTTTCTGCCACAGAAATCTCCTTCTGCAGGTGGTGATGTCAGGGGAACCCTCAGGCAATCCCGGCACAGATCCTAGCATACCTCTCTTCTTAGCCAATCAGAAAAGGGAGCGGAAAATCGGATTGGCTGTCAAAACTGTATAAAATATATCTTTCTATGAGTTTTTTGCTTGTACCTTTTGGGGTATATTGCTTATACTTGCATCCTACTTGGTCAAATCATAATAAACCTTTGTAACTTTGCCTTCAACATGGAGCACCTGTACTGTCCTGACTGATCTGGTTTAGTCAAGACTCACCGGACACAGACCTCTTTATCCACGGTCCTAGCTGAAATCACTAGAGAAGGGTAGCTAAGAACATGGTGGGTGGGAGCAATTCCTCCCTCAAAGTGACCCCTTGGACTAAATCCTGCTTCAGCAGTCCCTCTAAGTTGCAGGGAATGAAACATGCAAAATCACTCATACCAGGAACTCTTTATTTTTGCTGGGTTCATATGTTCTTTGCAATGTTGTCTGCTTTTTTGTTTTACATGCTTAAACTTTAATTCCAGAAATGTAGAGATGGAACAAAAAATTCATTTGCAGGGCATTGTCTTCATTTTGTCTCATTGTTGGTTCACCACAAATCAGGCTTTGCATTTTCCTTGTGTGTAGTTTGAGCGCAATGCTATTGGAAACATTAGACGTCTTTGCCCATTCTTGAAACACCTCTTTTCCATTCTGTTATGTCAAATAATAGCTTTCACATATGCTCACATACAGTTCAAGAGGTATTTGAAAACGTTTTTAATGTAACAGTCAGGCTTATGTATAACACAAAGGCTAATCTCTTTCATGGACAAAACATATGCAAAGTAAGTTTCTAAATTAGCTGTGTATTTTTAAACACACACACAAAATGTTCTCATTTAATAGGAATGATTTGTGCACTGCTGTCCTGAAGGAGGAAACCCACGGAAGGAGTCTGAGGTAGAAAGAAAGAGACATTGCTAAGATAATGAATTTACATTTCATTAACCTGACAATCTTTCCTCTGTGGTCACATATTGTAGATTGGGTGGGGGGAGGTTAAAGGAAAAATATTATTAGTCAATTTACATGGCTAGCATTGCTGGTTTCAAATTGCTTTCAACAGCTAAATTTGTAGGGCTACAGGGAGAATAACTTTGCTTTGTTCCCCAGGCTCAGTATGGAAAATCCTTCACAAGCATACTTCCTCCTTACATGCTCTATCTTTTCAATCTGACCTGAAGCATGAACACTAATCCGGATTCTTCTTTTTAAACAGGCAACCAGCCAAGAGCTATTTTGAAATGGGAAAACAAAAAGGAGGGTGCACAAATAGGAATTGAACCCACTCTCTGAGGATTATGGCCTCCCTTGATTAGTAAATTCATTTCTGATCCTTTGGGAGAGCAGTGGTGTTTTGGTAGTCATGTGTGTGTGTGTTTTCAATCTTCTGTTGATTTATGATGACCCAATGAATTTCATAAGGCTTTCTTAGGCCCCATGTACACTGCCATATAAAATCCAGATTATTTGTTTTGAACTGGATTATATGGTAGTCTACACTAATATGATAATGTAAGTGATAACCTGGATTTTATATGGCTGTGTAGATGGGGCATCAGACAAGGGATACTCAGAGGTGATTTTGCCAACTCCTTCTCCTGAAACGTAGCCTACCACACCTAGGGAGAAGTGCAACAATGAGATAGCTGTTGTGGCCTTTTTTCTTTTTTTAAAAAAATGTTTTTGTCAAAATTTTAAAAGACTCCCTAAAATCAGTAGATGTATGAGTATTTCTGAAAGTTGGAGTGAATTTTCCCCTGTTATTTTGTGTCATTGTATAGAAAATTCAAGATAGCTCTTGTAGTTTTTTTTTAAAATGTTGTTTATAAAAACTTTGAAAATTCCCCCAAAATCATTGAATTTTTGAAATTTGGTGGGCTAAGAGTGGTAAATGTGTTCTACCATAGTAGCAAGTTCCACTCCAATAGCTATAAAAATGAGGGGAAAAGGGGCCCCTGAAATTCCCCCACTTGGGAAATTACTACAATGAAATTTCGTTACTCTCGTCATGATGTTGTTGTTGTTTATTCATTGAGTCACTTCTGACTCTCATGGACCAGCCCACACCAGAGCTCCCTGTTGGCCATGGCCACCCCCAGCTCCTTAAAAATAAAGCCAGTCACTTCAAGGATCCCATCCATCCATCTTGCCTTTGGTCTGCCCCTCTTCCTTTTTCCTTCCATTTTCCCCAGCGTCATTGTTTTCTCCAAGCTTCCCTGTCTTCTCATTATACGGCCAAAGTACTCTCATAGTAATGAAATTTTCACTAGCAATACTTTAGAAACACTTTAGAAACAAAATGCTTGTACCCCCAAATTTTGTAATGAGTTTTGAAACATTTTTCCATTGATTGCGCTCTCTCTCTCTCTCTCTCTCTCTCTCTCTATATATATATATATATATGGCTGGTGTAACACTTAAAAATGTACCTGTTCCAACTTAAAAAGGAATTCAGCTTAAGAACAAACCTACAGAATCTATCTTGTTTGTAACTTGGGGGTCTGCCTCTATATGACTATGGCAGCGAGAATAGTATATCTTCAAAGATGGAAAGAATCAACTTTAGAAAGAATCAACTTTAGGTGACTTTAGATTATTGAAACAATCTCAGCACCAGAAAATCCTGTGACAGATTTGCATTAGGATCATCATAAGTCCAAAACACCTTGAAGGTACACAACAACAACCATCAAGGCTATGTTTTATGTGTTTTACAAGGTAAGCTTCTTTCTCTTCACTGCTAGAACCTGTGAGGAAGCATAGGACTAGTGATTTTTCAGCTTTTGCTTTGTCAATTTGTTGACTCTGCTTGAGACAGCCAATGCTATATCTCAAATTTCTAAATAAATTTGATGATGATACTACCCTTGGTATAGAATTTAAAATAATAAAATGGCCAGTTTTTTTTTTAAAAAAAAACATAACCAGTACTGTAAAAGGGCAGTTTAAACCAAAATAATTGTACCATATTCAGTGAAGTGCTGAAAGAAAGCAATAATTAAATCCAAAGAAAAACATTCATGCACTACTAAACTAATGAAACTATTTTAAGTGGTTTGCAAAAATTCAGAGCAATTAAGCTATTGGTGAGTTTCCCAGGTACCTTGTTTAGTGGGAGTCAGGAAAAAAGTGGGAGTTAGGAAAAAGAAAGAAAAGAGGAGGAAGGGAAAATAAATAGAATGTGACCCGGGACTAGGTGTATACATTAATGTCAGCTGATCATATGTCCAAAAAAATATTTACTTGGAGTTGGCATTTGTAGAGTATACATTCGTGCGTGACTAAAACTGTAAATTCTCTGGCCATTCAGTACTTGATGGTGAATATTTGTCTTTCCAGCCCTGAGCATGAGTCTGCAATGAGAGCAGCCAGAATCCAACAACAGTGACTATCAGTGAGGTTCCAGGTCATGCAAATATCATTTTAGCAGTACATACATACTTTTAAATAACAAAGATTTTCTAGTACAAAATTAAGCCACCGCAGTATGACCAGCCTGCACATACCATCCACCTGGGCACATCCCTGTTGTATGTCACATGGAAGCAATCTCTTTATTGCATGTCCAAAATTAAGTTACCATAGCCAATTTCTTTCTTTCTTTTTTTAAAAAAGACATAGGACTTGTGCACACTAGCCAAAAATAATCTGGACTCACCTTGAATGGAAGCCTGTCTGTCTACAGCTACTTCCAGTGAGTATCTTGGGTTGTGTGGTTGTTTAAACTGACTTTGCCCTGCTTCGGGTGAAGTCAGAAAATACTCTGGCTTTAGGGCAGTCTGGACAGTTGAACTGAGTCAAATTCAGTCTGATATGATGTGCAGACTGGATATCGTAAGTATGGGACATCATGCCTTTGTAAACCACCACTACTCCTAGCTGGCTAGCTAGAAGTAGAGATCCTGGCCTTCATAGAGATCCTGGCCTTCAAAGGTGCTGCTGCTAACCTCAGAAGGGGGTGTCCAAATGACCAGGGTTGATCACCCCCCTTTTTCCTGGTTACATAGTCATCCCAGTCTGACATCAGCAGAGGCATCCATGCAGCCAGGCAATCTCCTCTCTTTCTTTCTGGTGGTGCAATCACCTCTGTGAAAACGTAGCTGGCTAGAAGCAGTGGTGGTAGTGGCAACCTGGAGGAGGTGAGATGTACATCGCTCCAATGGAGCATATGTACTCCCTGGCCATGAACAACGGTCTCATATACAGCACAGATGTGCCAGATCCAGAGCTGCTCCATAGCATTTTTACACCAGACTCAATTGCTCATTATAGATGAGCCCCTAGTGATATTCAAGAAAAATCAGCCTAAGTCCTGCATCGTCAGACATAGTGATGATGACCGACCTATACACACACAAAACCTTGATTTTTTATTTTTCCTTCACACATCAGATTTTCTTCCTCTGTCCTGTAATAGTCATTCTGTATTTTGCAATCAATCAGCATTTTATATGCTTGTGAGAACTACTTTGATTGATTCCAACCCCTGCCCAAAATTTAACATTTAAGACAGACACTGCCCTTACTCAAGAATTTCTGAAGCACTCTCAGTCATGGGGTGTGTTGAGATGGAGAGATCCATTGTTGTTTTGAAATAGCTGCTTGTCTCAACATGCCTCTAAAGCAGTGGTTCCCAATCTGTGGGTCCACAGGTGTTTTGGACTACAACTTCCAGAAATCCCAGTTTACCAGCTGTTAGGATTTCTGGGAGTTGAAGGCCAAAACATCTGGGGACCCACAGGTTGGGAACCACTATTCTAAAGAGTGCTGCAAATATCTGCAGCCCCTTGGAAGCCCTTTTGTTGGGCCACTGCTTGGTCGGTTTGGACAGACACATCCAGTCATTAATAAATGTGAGTGCTCAGCAAAGCCCAGACTACTAAAGGTTGAGTATACCTCATCCAAAATGTTTGTGATTCAAACTGTGTTGGATTTTGGAATGCCTGTATTATAAGATATCTTGGGGCACTTAGAAACAGACATTGATACACAACCCTGAAAGTGCATGCTTTCTGGGGTGGGTGTCCAGATGTTCTCCCTGAACCTCCTCCCCAAAAGCCTCCAAAAGCCCTTTAAGAAACAAAATAACTTACCCGGCCTCCATTAGAGGTGTGCCTGAGCTCTCCTGGCATATAGAAATGACATGCCAGGAGAAAGGGGGGCAGGAGCAATTTTCCTCCTCCCCTTTCTCCTGGTGCATCATTTCTATATGCCAGGAGAGCTCCAGCACCACTTGAATAGAGGTTGGGAAGTTCTTTTGTTTTTTAAAGGGCTTTGGGGGCTTTTGGGGAGGGGTTGGTGTTCTCATGGTTTTCTGGGCCAATTTAGCTCGGAAAACCATGGGACGACTGTCTGGACGGCCCCCTCAAAAGCCCAGAACTTTTGAGAAAGCATCCCAGACAGCAGAAGTAGTGGGTTTAAACTGTGTCTTCCAAGAAGGCATGGAATAAACCCATTAACACAGGGTTTTCCTGGTTTGTGGTGAATTAATTTGTGTCTCTCAGGGACATCAGCTGGACAGCCCCCTTTTAATTTTGCAGGAACTCCCGCATTAAAGGGGCTGTCTGGATGAGCCCTTGGAGGTAGACTCAAGTCTAAGCATGGAATTCATTTCTGTTTTGTGCACATCTTACATACAATATTTTAAATAATTCTACAATGACACAAAGTTTATATCCACTGAGCCAGCAGAAAGCAAAGGTGTCACTCTCTTTGCCACTCATGTGGCCAGTTTTGGATTTTGAAGCAGTTTGGATTGTGGAACTCTAGATAACCTGTATTTTACAAATATTGAACAAGTTATCAGACTTCAGTTCAGGAAGGGGGGAGCTGTATTTTTTATAAATTGAAGTTATGGTATTTTTTTATTTTTAGGATTTCATCTTTCTACAGATATTACACTTCTACAAACTTTGGGGATTCCACATTTTTACAGTGAAGAAAACACTTGTAAATGAATTCACATTCAGAGTTGGGCTGGTCTATAAGGCCATGAAGAGTTGGAAGTGACTGAAAGAATAAACAACAAAAATCATGTATAGGATATTTATAGGGAGATTCCATATTTGAGTGCAATCCATCACTGAATGCCATTTATCGAGGAGCAAACAGTAAAGGGCAGTGGCTGTCTTCATTCCATCCTGTTAGCTTTCAGAAAGCATCTGGCTAGGCAAACTGTGAAAAAATAGGATGTCAGGCAAGGAGGACCTTTGACATGATCCAGCAGGGCTGTTTTTGTGCTCTTAACAGCAGTTGCTACTTTGGCTACTGCATCTTTAAATTAAACCATAGGCTTGAGCGGCTGGTTTTAAATGGTTTACAAAGAACACAGCAATGTGGTTTTATGTGCTCTTAATCTACCCTCCTAATGAATATGAATTTGAACTCTAATTTGATACAATAACCTTTGTTAATATGTAACATGAATTAGGATAAGCACAGTTCATAAATTTAAAAGGCCAGTCTCTTTATTAAAGGCCCTCAGCGAGGCATATTTCACTGGAAGCTGCGAACACAATTTTGCCCATATGGTTCTGAAATCAAAATTATCTCCTTGTTTGTATGACTTACTGCCTGCTCCAAATCAATTTAAAGTTAAACCAATAAGCATGAGTAAGTGATAGCTGCACTGAATAAATACAGAGGTAGCAAACCCTCTAATTCGAAAGTGTTTAGCTTTGGAGCACAAGAAGTTAAACACTTTCTTGCAACACGTTGTAAACATGTCAGTATGTTTAACATTTTTAATGCGCGCTGTTCCCCTGCCCGTGTGCTTAAAAATGAAACAGGTTATGTTGTTTAACTAGCAAATGGATGGATGTGCTCATTCCTGGTAACACATTTTAAACACTTTGGGATGCTTAAAATTATGATGTGCTTAAGATTTGAACACGTCGGGTTTTCTGCACTCCTAATCCGATGAAGGGTTGATGCATTTACTTTGACCGGGACTCTTTGTCCAGGGCCAAAATAAGAGGTCATCCCATCAACAGCAGATCTTGAAAAAGTTACATTGAGGAACTGCATTCAATTGTTCATCTTAACTAAAGTAGATCCATTGAATCACTAGAACTTATGTCAGGTGGAATCTACATTATAGAAATATTACTGTTTGACACCATTTGAACTTCTATGGCTCAATGCTATGAAATCCTAAGAGTTGCTGTTATGGTATTATGAGACACCAGCATTCCCTGGCAGTGAAGGTTAAAGAGCTTCTAAAAGTATAACTACCCATGATTTCATAGCATCTCTCCTAGGCACTCTCCCATGACTTTATGATGATGAAGAAACTTGGTTGTTGTCAAAAAAAAAGTAATTTTTTCAATCTCTGATTTTTTTTTTGTTTGGCTACCACTACTGGTGTTGAAACATACTCTAGTACTGGGGGGAAATCAGTTTACTACCTGAACATTCTCTGTTCTTTTAAGAAATATTTTGTTTAAACATTACATTTGCTTTCTACTTTTCCTTCAGAAAATGCCAAGGAAGCAGAAATAATGTCTTCCCCCTGCCTAATGATAAGGCTGGCCATGCCATCAATATATAATAAAATAAACATTATAAAAACTACAACATCACAACTGCTCCCTGTGTGTTTGTGTGTGAATGATAATTGGGTAAGATTTGGATCAAGCTTAAATAAAGACCAGATATTAAGATATTAAACTCATGCCATGGAGATCACGGCCAGGGTCCCTCCAGCTATTGCTCAAACTAGATAAATATCAAAACCTGCATGTCTATGTATGCAAACAGATGATCCTGTTTATCATCAGGATGTTTGTTCATTCAACTTGAAGCTGAGAATATGGCACTCCTGTGGGAGAGGTGGCTCAGAAAACATGAATTCATTAACTCTCTGAATGGCCAACCAAGCCCTTGATTATCTTTTGGGTTTTACACCTTTTGTCTCACATGGAACTGGACACTTGAGTTAATAAAAAACTCAGCAGGCTATCCACATCACAGTTTCCTCCAGGGTCACACCCTCCCAGGGGACATCAATGCAACAGATTAGTCCTTCAAGCTGACCAACTGCCAGCTGACTTTCTTTCTGTCACAGAAAACTCAGGCCATGGCCAGACAACATCTGAAGATGCTTGGAAGAACAAAACTAATAATTTCTAGGCCTTCAGTTGGACATTGACACCTGCCACTTTTAAAGTTCCATGATGCAAGGAAGTGGATTTGTCATTATAAAGTAGGAGGATGGTGGTGATTGGGGTGGGGCGACTTAAATGGTGATCAGATGAACCTCAGTCTTCCTTGGGGACTAAACTGCAGTCCATAACATGTTTTCCCAGTCCACTACAGAGCCTGGAAAAAAAATTAAATCAATTACTACCATTAGTCATTACTACTTTCTGAAAATAATTTTAATTGACATTTCTAGACTTATACATGGGTATATAGGATAAGTCATATTACAGGTGATCACTCATGGTCAAATATTATTGTTTTCCAAGGGTAGAGTCTTGGCAGTGGGTCTGTAAGTGACTGTAGGGACCTATCCTGGATCTGCATGGTCTTTCACAATGAGGACATATATTTCCAGATGGAAGGTTGTCCCAACAAGGATTTGTTTGATGCATCTTCCTTTTGGCACGTTTCTCCCTTTTGCCCTCCGCTATCGTCTCCAGGCTCAGTCTCCAACCTTAACTGCCAGTATATGCATTAGGCATAGGTTTGTTTAGTTGCCAATTAGGATGCAAAGAGGAGAATGTTTCTAAGACCTTCCCACCAGTACAATCAGAAACAGAAGTCCTGTTGCAAATTCTCATGGCATCCTTACTCGCTGGCAGATGAAGGCTGGAAAAACCCTCTTCCTGGCACCTCTGATCAACTGGCAACTGAACAGACTTCCTGCATCCAATGTGGCTACTTGTTAACAAGTCTTACAGTAAGATCACAGTCTTGTTGAACACAGAGAAGTTGCAGATCCATAACTAGGTTATTAATCCATAACTGCAATACAGCATAGCATCCTGTGTGTGTGTGTATCAGAACATATTTTAGCCTTTTTAGCATGCTTAGAATGCATGCTAAGATTTGCCAGCATTGGTTTTTAGGAACAGACATGGAAAAGCTAAATGCTGAAGTTGTTAAATTTCTGAATGCCAGCTGCATTTTTATTGGCAGTCTGTGACTTCAAAGTCTTCTCCCCCCTTTTGCCTTAATGCCTAAACAAGCAAGTTGTTCTGAAATGCCTCTACTATACTGACTAGCTATTTTTCAAAAATATATATAGTTACATGAAACTGATCTTATCAGCAGGTTTGCCAGTTACCTACACAACTTAAAGCCAACAAACATATATATGTATATATGTATTTTTAAGGAAGCGAGGAATTAAAAGGCACATTCA
Source organism: Anolis sagrei (assembly GCF_037176765.1). Taxonomy (NCBI): domain Eukaryota; kingdom Metazoa; phylum Chordata; class Lepidosauria; order Squamata; family Anolidae; genus Anolis; species Anolis sagrei. Next base: position 27,667,593 of record NC_090021.1, on the reverse strand, counting down.
CCATATTGCCAGCTGTAGTTTTGCAAACTATTTCTGATTTTAAAAACATGCACCTAAAAATACACACAGTAAAAACATTCACAGGACTTGGCTGGATTTATCCCAGATTTTTTACTGAATCTTTTAAGGTGAACATTAACATATCTGTTTGTTTGACACCATACCAAATTTTACTTTAAAAATAATATTAATTGAAATACAGTTGTCTATGATTAGGCAGAGTTTAGAAAAGTTACTTTGGGGGGAATCACAACTCTAAGAATTCTTCATGGCTAAGTTGGCTGGGAATTCGTAGAATTTTAGTACTTAAAAGTAGCCTTTTTATTCAGATCTTGGCTATATACAGAGGGCTGCTGTTTAAATGCAATCAAACAACCAATAACTTCAAAGAAAATCAAACATGCCTACTAAAACATTAAAAGGATAGAAAACACTTAAATGTATTCAGTCCAATTTCAACATAATTATCTGATTTGTCCCCCAAAAGCACAAACAGCATTATCTTTGTGATGTCAATGGCTTTCATGGCTGGAATCACTGGGTTGCTGTGAATTTTCTGGGCTGTATGACAATGTTGCAGAAGCATTCTCTCCTGATGTTTCGCCCACATCTGTGGCAGGCATCCTCAGAGGTTGTGAAGTCTGTTGGAAACTAGGCAAGTGGTGTTTATATATCTGTGGAATGTCCAGGGTGGGAGAAAGAGTGTTATTTTTGTATGAAAGTTGTATGTATGAATACTTTTCTAATATTCACATTTTTCTACACAGTATTTTTCTAATATACAATTTTCATATCCAGCAGCTGAGCAGAGAATTACATTGAAAAATTCAGAGAATTCTAGAATCCTCGAAATAATTGGATTCTATAAGTCTTAGAAGAGAAAATTAGGTCAATTCATTTTATAATGGGCACTAAATTCCCTAGTATGGTCTTTGGTAACAGCTAACATACCATAGGTCTTGCCAGTTTAATTTGGCAACTAATTGCTAACCAAAAGTTAAATAATATCACTTTTGACCTGAGGTAAAATATACTGTTGTATTACTTTCCTCCGTAGTTGACTTCCTCATAATCTTTCCATCAAAATTAGGAAGTCATTTACCAAGCCTAGTAAACTCTTATCAAAAACGAATTGAAACAATTTTTCAGAAAGACACCCTGTCAAATCCAGTAGGTGCAGTTTATTTATTTATTTATTTATTTGCTATACTTGTATACCGCCGTTTCTCAGCCTAACCGGCGACTCAACGCGGTTTACAACAACTTATAACAAACAACAGTATACAGTTTAAAAGCATAAAAACATAATCCACAATACATATATCAATAAACAATCCAATTCATCTCTTGACTAAAATCGTGATCCAGTTTCGTCGTCCAGATTGCCAGTCCTTCAATCATTACACTTATTGCACTGAGTTAACCGAACGCCTGCTCGAACATCCACGTTTTTAGTCTTTTCCTGAATACCATCAATGAGGGAGCTGATCTTACATCCATGGGAAGGGCGTTCCATAGCCGCGGGGCCACCACAGAAAAGGCCCTGTCTCTCGTCAATGTGTTCTTCTCAATGTGGAGAAAGGACATGTTGTATCTTCCTGCTATACAACCTTGAATACTTCTATAAAATTAAAATTAAAACCCAATATAGATTAATTGCCCCAGTGGATGAAAACCAGTAGAGAGGCAGGATATGAGTTTGGAAATGTTTATCTTCTTCCATCCCATGACTTCATGAAGGTGGCTAAGGGATGCAAACCATGCATAGTGACACCATCAGAGGAGGTGTCAAAATGACGGTCTATAATTTTTTGTGCAGTGAGTGTTTCAAGATAAATTTAGTTAGATATAATCACAAACACATTTTTCGTAAGCCAAGCTTCCATGTCCTGTATCAATAGTCCTCCAAGGCTAAAACTCCGGGTTGCCTCTGGGCTGAGAGGGGCGGTATATAAATGCAGGAAATAAATAAATAACAATGCTAGCTTGCTTTTTGAACCTTTCAATGTGCATTTTTATCATGCCAGGAGCAAATTGAGAACATACTGCAAGTTGTTTCTGGTGTGAGAGAATTGGCAGTCTACAAAGATGTTGCCCAGGGGATGTCCAGATGTG